>NC_141470.1:2295000-2405448 GCF_009769465.1 Tauraco erythrolophus
TTGTTTTTCCTTTACAGTGGGAGATTACTGAGTTGGAAAAAGCTATTAGGACCCAAATAGGGAGGTCTGATGCCTCTTACTGACTCGGTGGGGCCATGACTGTACCTCATTCATATTCCAGTGGATTGGCCTTTTGTGGCCTGCTGAAAAGCCATAAAGGCGATGACAGCAAGAATGACTGCATCACAAGTGCACCCTTTCTCATTTCCATCTCTGCTCTCCTCTGAGACTGACATTATTAGAAAGTCAAATGCAATGGCTGCAGGGGTTCTTGCTTTTTTTTTTTTTTCCCTTTTAGATTTTACTTCTTTATTTCACCCCACAATCCAGGCTCACTGTATTCGTGTTCACAGTCCAGCCATTTCCCAGTGGGCCCACATCAGTGAAGTCTGTTTTGCTTTTGTTCTCTGTTTTTTTATTTTAATTAATTTCCTCAAAACTCAGCTGTTTTTGTAGTATGGAATTTAAGCTTGAGAGATATTTCTCTAATGATCTCATTCACAAAAAGCCATGGGTCAAAAAAAAACATTAACAAAGAAAAACAGTGAAAAAAAATTCCCTCACTATCTACACATTGAATTAACCATGATGATGATTTTTAAAATGTATTTACACCCTAATGCCCTCCTTGGGATTAAGGCTCAATAGAATTTTTATCTTAATAAAGGGCACCAGTTTACTCAGGAAGATTACTTGACTCTAATGATAACATACAACTGGAGAGTGTAATTGTGAATAAGTGGACAAAATACGCAAGAGATATTTAAAAATAATAGAAACATAGAATTAAATGAACAACTATGATTTGACGATTTTGAGACAAATCATATTTTGAATATATAATATGAAGTATTGATCTGCCTCTTTAAGCACAAGACAAGTGTTTCCTAACTTGCTTTCAATAAAAGGTGTTATAGTAGATATTGGAGGAAAATAAAAGGAACAAAAGTAGTAAACAGGCTAGTTAGTGGCCTTTGCTAACTGACTGGACATGAGCATATTTTATAAGAAGCCAGTTAAAAAAATTCTCAAGGTATGTGTGAAATAAATATGCAAAACATTGATGTGGACAATTAACATGCAGACAAAAAAAAAAGAATCTCTGCACTAGAATGGTGAATGAAGAAGAGCACTATTGGAAGGATTGTGTTTTATGGAAAGCATTTAAACAGTACATAAAGAGCAAATAAATGGAATGCCATGACATTTACTATGCATTGGTCTCTCTGTGCTGCATGGACATTAAAGAGCCTACAGCAAACTCACTGTCAGCGGGATTTGTCCCCGAGTCCTTGACCAAAATGTCTTCCTTTCTCGTGCAGTGCTACATGCTGGTTTTCCCTGGTCTGTTTGCCAACATCTATTGCAGAGGTATGTTTATTTCAATGATGACTGTGGATACACAGCAGTAGGACAAAGTGTTATAAAGAAATAATGAATGAAATATTTTATTACTCTTGCTATTATTATTATGTCATAAACACAGAATTTGGAATTCCAGCTAGCACCACCCAAGTTCTAAGATCCAGTCATTGAAATTCAGTTTTTTTGTTCTGTTTCCTGAAGTTACAAGCCTGAAACATCTTATTGGGAAACAGATTCTAACTTTTCCTATTTCTAGGTACATGGTCAACTTTCCATTGTGCAACACTTCTGATTTCCTTCCTCTTTTGAAGGTCGTCATGGTTTAGCCCAGCCAGCAGCTAAGCCACCACTCAGCCGCTCGCTCGCTCCTCCCCCTCAGTGAGGTGGAGAGGAGAAAAATGCAACACGAAGGCTGAGGGTCGAGATAAGAACAGGGAGGGAGCACCCACCAACCATGGCCCCAAGGCAAAACAGACTCCGCTTGGGGACAAAACAATTTAACTTATTAACAGTAACTGGAGAGGATAACAAGAAACAAAGCCAGATCTTAAAAACAACACCTCCTTCTCACCCTTTCCTTCTTCCCAGCGCTACCTCCTCCTCCCAGCAGTGCAGGGGGATGGGGGAAGGGGGGGCTGCAGTTAGTTCATCACATGTTGTTTCTGCCTCTTCTTTCTTAAAGGAGGAGGACTCCTTACATTTTTTTCCACGGCTCCAACGGATCCCCTCCTCACAAGACAGTCCACAGACTTCTCCAACGTGAGTCCTTCCCACAGGATGCATTCATGTATCAAGGTATAATATTAAAAAGAAAAAATGGTAATATTAATTATAGCTAATAGAACAGCATTGATATAACACTAATTATATAATATTGTTTAACTAACATAACAGGTAATATACCATCACTGAGCAAAAAATGACTGTGCAAGAGGAATATCTAGCACAAAAATTATTGACCTACATCAGGTACTCATTTGTGCTCAGTGTTATTAAAAAATATGGAACACAATGGATTCCTTTGTTCATGTATCTTCTATGAAGGACTTTAACCATGATCTTTTCATAATGTGACACTTATCACTGGGCTTCCACTTCCCTACTCAGAAAGGTTCTTATTAGCAGATAGTAAGAAGAGTTCTCATCAGCTTCTATGGCAGTTAGTGGAACAGAGGACTTTCACCTCTACCATATGTGTTTAGCTCCTTCCTCTTCCATCAAAAGCCTAAAGTGGGCAAGATTCTGGATTACCCTGTGCATACCTGACTTTCATGGTACTTCTGAGTTGACTTTTGTATCTTTGGAGATTTGTGCTAGAGTAGTAGGTAGTATGCCTACTGCCTGGAGACACTGCAAACTACAACATCTTCAGTAGGAATTTATCTCTTCTCCAAGTCTTACAAACAGGACACTTATGTTTCTAGGGACTCATTATACCATACACTTTTTGTCTTGAGTTAGTAGATCCCTGCACAAATAAAGCTGCATGCACTTAATCCCTCACCTAATATACAAATGTTGCAAAGCACTTTAATATGTCACCATAAACCACCCCTGAATAAACAAAATAGCAGCACATGCGAGGTGATGCAGACAAGTGTGTCTACCAGCTGGTGGCCCTTTGGACACAGGGAGAGTCTCCGATGGGTGCCAGCAAGGCTGGGTGAGCGGTTCCCTGAGCAAAGGCAGCTTCGAAAACATGCAGCAGCAGCAAAATCCCGATGCTGCTGTTACCGTGGAGACAGCCAGAGAGACACCGTGGTGTGTGTGTATGTGTGTGTGTGTGAGGGTGTGTATCGAGGAAGAAAATTGAGAAACTTCAGCAAAAAGCATTTTTCCAGCCTATTTTATATGCAGGGTGACTATTTTGTTCTCCTTTACCCAGTCGTGCTGCGATTCCTCCGTCATACAAATGGGCAACGGCAACAGTTCCAACAGTATTTCTATGCAAAAAAAACCCAACAGGCATCTTTTGACTATGTTTATTGCATTTTCCCCTTTCTAAACAGGACATTGTAAGGAGTTTTTAGTGTCTTGTCTTGCAGAAGCACCAGAAAAAGCATGAGTCAAAAGACATGCTGATTGCAGCTGAATTGGACATTACTGTTTACCAAAAATAACTCATTCTGTCCTATTGTTGCACATTGTATAACAAATATTGCCATAACATTTCTTTAGCAACTGTGTGAACTCTCAGGGAAACTAAGGACTCTGCAAAGGTCATTCTTGCTGAAGGAGGCTTAGTAGAAATTCCTCTCTGCACTGTCCTTTCACAGATCATTTCTATTCTTTATGTGTTGCATTCTGTCCCTGTGATGTCTTTGCCATTACGTTGAACGGGCGGTCTTTGTGTTCAGACCTTAGAAAAGGTTAATGGTTATTACTGCTATATGGTACAGGAGGTAGAGTTCAGAGTGATAATTCAGATTCATGCCCATACCTATTTATGTAGACATTTGTCTGAATATCATCAAGTCTCAACTGCTTCCCTCTATCAACCCACCCCAGCCCTGATTTTCCACTCTTGTTCATACACTGGGCCACAATGCCACATGCTTCTTGTACCTCCCTTGCTCTTGGCTTCATTGTCTTTCATGGAAAGCAGTCAGTACATCTCCAGGACTGGGCATTATCTTGCAAACATCTTCCATTTTACAGTAGTTTAATATGTCAGATTAAACCCAGATTAGCATGCATATAGAATCATAGAATCATAGAATCGTTAGGGCTGGAAGGGACCTTCAAAGGTCATCTAGTCCAACTCCCCTGCAAGGAACAGGGATATCTCCAACTAGATCAGGTTGCTCAGGGTCTCATCCAACCGGGCCTTGAACGTCTCCAGGGATGGAGCATCCACCACCTCTCTGGGCAACCTGTTCCAGTGTTCTACAACTCTCATGGTAAAAAATTTTTTCCTAATATCCAATCTGAATCTACCTCCCTCTATTTTAAAACCATTACCCCTTGTCCTATCACAACTGGCCCTCCTGAACAGCCTCTCCCCATCTTTCTTGTAGGCCCCCTTGAGGTACTGGAAGACCGCTATAAGGTCACCCCGGAGTCTCTTCTTCTCCAGGCTGAACAGCCCCAACTCTTTCAGCCTGTCCTCATAGAAAAGGTGCTCCAGCCCTCTTATCATCTTCGTGGCCCTCCTCTGGACCCTCTCCAACTGGTCCATGTCCTTCTTATGTTGGGGACTCCAGAACTGGACGCAGTACTCCAAGTGAGGTCTCACGAGGGCAGAGTAGAGGGGGAGAATCACCTCCCTCGACCTGCTGTCCACGCTCCTCTTGATGCAGCCCAGGACGCGGTTGGCCTTCTGGGCCACAAGAGCACATTGCCGGCTCATATTGAGCTTCTCGTCCACCAGTACTCCCAAGTCCTTCTCCTCAGGGCTGCTCACGATCCATTCTCCGCCCAGTCTGTATTTGTGCCTGGGATTGCCATGACCCAGATGTAGGACCTTGCATTTGGCCGGGTTAAACTTCATGAGGTTGGTACGGGCCCACCTCTCCAGCCTGTCGAGGTCCCTCTGGATGGCATCCCTCCCTTCCAGCGTGTCGACGGCACCACACAGCTTGGTGTCATCGGCGAACTTGCTGAGGGTGCACTCCATGCCACTGTCCACGTCACCGACAAAGATGTTGAAGAGGGCCGGGCCCAACACGGACCCCTGAGGGACGCCACTCGTGACCGGTCTCCACATGGACATCGAGCCGTTGACCACTACTCTCTGAGTGCGGCCATTGAGCCAATAGTGCGGCCATTGAGCCAATAATATGTCCAAGAGAAAAAAATATCAATCCCACCCCAGTTGTTGATATGCCGTTTTCCAAATCTGCTAGCTTTGGAAAAAATTGTGTTTTATATTAGAGAAATATGTGGAAAACAGGTATACTTACCGACTTAGCAAAGCATGACTGGCAATGATGTTATGCACTATCCAGTCGTAGTAGCCGCTTATGAATATCTTTTACAAGAATTCTGTTTTCAGTTGTTGATACTTTTGCTGATTTTAATAATTTGGGCTGAGGATATCCATTAGACACTCTACTATTGGGTGATCTCATCTGAAACTCATTTTGAAAAAGACAATCTAGTGCCTTAGGAGTGTGTATCTTGCTTTGTCCAAACAAACATTATTCCACCTTTCCCACTTGTCTTGCTGTAGGCTTGAGAAAGAAATTTCAGTTTGGGTTTCGGTTTGTTTTAATCAGGGAAGTTGTCTTATATTTAGAAAAAATTACAAATATGTTCAGAAAAAAACTTCCTAGTAAAGTGTCAATTTTTCAGGGAAAGCAGTCTGAAACAAAACATCAAAGCATTTTTAGGAGCGGTGATAGCCAAGAGGGAAAAGGTAAGTGAAGGAAAGGAAGAAACAAAAAGGATAGTCAAGGGAATTCAGAAACTAACAACTTTCCCTCTGCTGAGAACACTGAGCAGCAACTTGAAATGGATTCTCCGGTGTTGTTAAACAGGTAGGGTCTGACCCAGTACGGTGCCTGAACATGCTCTAAACTTCAAAAGAGCCATCCAGTTCTTAAAACTGTAGTTTGATAAACTTGATACATGAAAAGCTTTATGCAGCCTGAGAATAGATACTTTGTACACAGCCACTCCATCTTTCCAAATTAAATTCTGTCTAAAGTTGGAGGAATACTTTAATACTGTCTGGTTATTATTCTTCCTCAATGCAGTTGAAATTCCTACTCTAATTCACAGTGGAGAATATCATGTAGGTATTAGGAGGTCATGGAAGTCCAGGATACCTCTACGGAAAATGAAGGATTGCTGTGTTACCTATAGCACCTTGGAAGATTTTACTACTTACAGAAAAAGAAAAGGTCTTTCTATTATTATATAACCCTTATTTTCTATGTGTTATTCTTGATTACTCTTTCTATGATTATTGCTTGAAAAACCTTTAAAATATCTAAACAAACACCTCTCAGAATTTCTTCAGTGGAAACAGAACTTCATAAAGGACAAATTTGTCTTATATGATCACCTAGTTTTTAGGTAAGAATAATCTTCCCTTGTGCTGGATATATGTGGATGCAGCAATTTAAGAACCTTTCCTTGATAGCACAGATCAATGGATCTCTTTCATCTACCACTAGATGTCATGCGCTGATATCTGTCCCAATGGTGTAGACCAGGATTACAGGCTCAGATATAGAAATATGTCAAATTTATTCCCTTTAAGCATTTTTCACTTTTTCTTGTCATTTAACATGACAATGGTTGCATTATTTTAATTCTGGAAAAGAACATCATAGGTAGGAATCACTAATGGAATGCAAGACATCCAGAAAATCAAGTAAAGGTAATGAAACTGAAATGTACAAATGTGGTGGGTAAACCTAAATAAAAAAATAAAAGAAATATGACATCTCCTGAACACTTGATTGTTTATTTTACCAGACTTTTTGTTATGTTCTCAATGAGAGCGTTATTTAAGAGATGTTTAGTTGTAGACTTAGGTTTTTCTAATATTTGAAAATAGTTTGCCCAAAAGTAAATTAAGATCCTGAATTCTTATTACACAATGTCTACAATTGTTAGTTGGTTATTTTCACACTTGTGGAAGCCAGACATAAGTATTATAACAATTTTGAAAGGGAGTAGAGAGAATCTTAGAGAGCAGCTGTACTATTAACATTTTTTTCCCCTAAGAAATGAACTAAGTTAACAACAGCAGCCAAATTAACCCTCTGGTATCCTTTAGAAGGATGGGTTATCCATCCTCCCTGGCTTACATTTTATTTTAGGTTGCCTGTTTTGGAAGGTATCTCAGATATACAGTACCAGAACTAGCAAAAAAATTTCCTTCAAAGCATTTTTTTCCCCAACAGAAAATGATTCCTTCAATACATTTTTTTCCTAAAAGTGTCTTTTTTACTGGGAAGAAAAAATATTTTTTCAGTTTCAAGCCAACCTTTTGACATTAAAGGCCATTTCAATATTTTTTTTACCTAACAAATGAAAACAACTATTTTCAAAGAACAGTTTTTACAAAACCAAAAATCCTCATCAGAATACACATGAAAAAATAGGTTTTTGCCTGTATCTCTGCAGAAGCCTTTTGAGATAAAGTTTTCTATGCCATTTTACAATGAGGTAAAGTGATTTGACTCAGTTCATATAATGCATTGGTGACAGAAGCATAAATAAACTAGCATCCAGATTCTGTCTTTTGTTTTAACTGACTGTTCCCAGTTAAACAGCTAGCAATATAATCTTAAAGTCCCAGCTCTTTCACTGCCTGTTTGTGATTGCCTGATTCCTCCCCCCAAAGATATGTATAACACATGATTTAAAAACAGACTAGATATGTGGAGAACAACAGAAAACCATGGAAACAAGATGTGGTTAGTGGCACAAGTCCATGCACTATATATACTGAATGTTGCACCTTCACTAAGCAACAGCTTAATAAATGGTATAAAAATAAACGATGGAACATTTTAAAATTCTAGATTAGACAAAAATGATATATAAAAGCACAAAAGCCCAGCACAGTGGCAGGAGCAGTACTATCTTGATAAAAATCTCTGCTGCTGACAGAGTTGGGCCTGATGCCGTTTATTAGATTCTCAAGTGGCTCTAAAGGTCATGAAAGCCTTTCTATATAACATGATTATAGTCTAATAGAAAAAGGCAACTCACTCAATCCCCCAGTTACTGCTTGGTTTTATTGAATTTCAGTACTCATTTCTGCTTAATTAGAAACAAAATTAAGTTTATTTCAATGCCAGGTTGTCGTCGCTGTTTTTTCAAACCACATTAACAAAGAGTACAAACGTTTGCAGATAATATTTATATTTCGCAAGAAAATATGTCTGCCTGTTTTTTTTGTCACCTGTGAAAACAAAATAATTGTGATTGATGGCCCAGTCCACTCCTAGCAGGTAATGGTGAAAATGGAGTGATGTACATTTAAACTGAGCAGAGGTACCAGTGGGAGTTAGAGAAGACTATGACTTTAAATGCCATGTTACCATCTCTCACTATAAAGGAACAAATTCCATGTTAGTAAAAATGAAGTACTTCACGGCACTGAGTTGAGACTATGTGTCAGACAAAGTAGGAGAGCTGCTGAAAGGTCAAATGCACCAAGTAAAGAAAGTTTGACAGAACCTGACAGAAATTCTTAGCTGAAAAATCTTCCGCTGGAGAATGTAGATTCCTCAAATCAAATATTTACCACAGTTCTCAACATTACCGAAGTCCTGACAGAAAGTCAGGAAGGCTCCAAAGAAATCTTGCCTGCCAAAAAACTGTCAATACCTGATCGTTAAGCACTCACCCATTTTTTTTTGCAGCTGTTTTGGCCAGCTGCTGAGCCAGATCTGAGGTGAGTAGAGCTGAAGGACTGGCTTTTACTTAAGCTTTAGGCTTAGGAACCCTTCTGCCAAAAAAGCATCCCTTTCTTTTCCGTTAAACTCATGCATTCAAGAGGGTTCAAGTTCCTGGCCTCTCTTGCTGAAGCCTTCGGATTCGGGAATCAGTACTTTCAGGTCTTTTCACTGCTTTTAAGGTACTACCTCAGCATACCCTACCATACTACCATAGCTACCCTACGCTATGCTATGCTTTGCTATGCTATGCTATGCTATTCCGAAGATGCTACAGGAAGAAGATGGCTTTTGCATGCAAATGCACCAGTTGGCAAGGACCTGGACTGGTTTCCTACAGAAAGTGCTGCCAAAACACTGCTGTATTTGCTCTGCTGCATTGAGCCTGAGCTCTCACATTGCCTTGGTGTTAACCAGAAAACCTACGGTCATTCAGTCCTTTATGATCTCATATAAGACAAACACAGATGTGAAACTTTATATGGTATTTAATTTGTCACTATTGCCTTAGATATGCCTAACCAGGCACTTTGTATGGAAGAGAGTGAAAATCACCCCCGAGCAAGATAACTAAAGATATCATAGATATGATTTTTGGAAACTTTTGAAGAGGTTTACACAAGCTGAGTCTGATGGTTTTGGCTAGGATAGAGATAATAATACTACTTTCTTCGTAGTAGCTAGTATGGGGCTATGTTTGGATTTGTGTTGAAAACAGTGTTCATAATACAGAAATGTTTTAGTTATGCTGAGCAGTGCTTACACAGAGTCAAGGCCTTTTCTGCTCCTCACATCACCCCACCAGTGAGAAGGCTGGGGGGTGATGTGAGGAGAAGTTGGGAGAGGACACAGCTGGGACAGTTGACCCCAACTGACCAAGAGGATATTCTATACCATATGACCACATGCTCAGCATATAAAGCCAGGGGAAGAAGAAGGAAGGGACGACTTTCAGAGTGATGGTGTTTGTCTTCCTAAGTAACCATTATGCGTGATGGAGCCCTGATTTCCTGGAGACGACTGAACATGTGCCTGCTTATAGTAAGTAGTGAATGAATTTATCATTTTGCTTTGCTTGCATGCACAGCTTTTACTTTATCTGGTAAACTGTCTTTATCTCAACCCATGAGTTTTTTCACTTTTTACTCTTTAGATTCTCTCCCACATTCCACCGGGGGAGAGTAAGCAAGATGCTGTGTGATGCTTAGTTGCCAGCTAGAGTTAAACCGTGACATTGAGTGATATTTAAAAGGTAACCAGTAGCTACTATCTGTAATTTAACATTCATCATCCCTGCACTCACCACAGTAGCTTCATTGTATATGTAGAATAAAATACGTAAGCCTCTTTCTAAAAAGAGAGAAAATATTTTTGTTCTTGGTCTGTGACTATCTTGAAACTTTTTAATACTTCCCCCTCCACTATTTCTCTCCTACCTATGGTCGCCTTTATATCAGATTCTTTGTGGTCCTAGATGTCTCTTTACCAAACAAGAACAGTCTCACAAGCTGTAAGAACATCCAGTGTAAAAACCAAGTAATAATTTAACATGAGATGACAGGGAAGATTTTCAGTCATGTTTCTGCAACAAATGTACTGCATGAGAGTTAATATTTATAGCTACACTCTTGTGATAATGGTAAAAGGAAATAAAAGTGTTTTAAGGTAGGTTTTCTGCTTATGCAAAAGAACAAAGCATGCCAATAGTTTTCTCAACGTGCTGTGGAGAATCAGAACTGGAGCTTCTTTAACATAATAGTTTCTGGCAAAGCCATAATTATCTCCCATTAGCATTTCAAAATTGTATTAATGCAAAAATAGTCTGTATATATTGAATTATGAACATTGTAAGTGCTGAAAATTAGTTTTGATACTAATTGTTTTAGGTAGAAATAAGTAATGTTATCCCTCTTTCCTTTTATCAAATAGAACAGTTTATAAATCCGTTCTTTAAAAGATTACTTTCAGTCATTAAATGTCAGATGATAGTAAAGAAGTCTTAAAATGTTATGAAGTAGTGTGCTTTGGTCACTGGCACTTTTCTGTGAGAAGCAGTCGCATAGTAAGCAAAATTGAAAATATAGTGCTTGGAAAAATAACGATTTCTATTTTTATGTTAAAGCATTTCATCCATCCCCTGAAGAACTAAATATTATTGCAGAGAAAAGACGTATTTATTGATTACTTTCTCAATGTATCTGGCTTTGTTCTTCTGACCTTTGTGAAAATACACTGTTTCATTATGTCTTGTAGAAGAGATTTGTTGAAAGTTGATAGGATCATGTAAAATAGAGTGAGAACAGAGAATTATGGGAATAGGATATTGCAGTAAGCGCTGAAGCCCTACTTAACAGGCCTCAGAGTTATTAGTCTTTGGTCCAATTCTGCATGCAAAGACTTCCTTATTGATTGAATGACATAATCTATAGGCACAGACAGTGCCTTTTTAAAGGGGGGAAGGAGTACTGTTTACCAAGCACGAGAAGCTTTCGTGATGATTTCAGAAGCCTCGAAGAAGCAGTGAGTGAATTCTCACATTTCAAAATACATATGGATATATACCTAATTACTTGTCTTATCCTGCAGTAAATAGCAGGCGTGCTGAATTAGCTATGCCTTATATGATTCCAGGAAGAGTCCTGACATCTACTTCCTTCCTCTCACTCTGTGGATATGTTGCTCTTTTCTTTTACCTTTCTAAGTTCCTCTCTTAAAGGGACTGACAGCTTTGAACTACGAAGATCTAAAGCAGGCAAAAAGAATCCAAAACCAGCGTTTTCTCTAATAAACAAAGTCACACACCTCAATCTGTTTTAAGTGCTGCAGAAAGCAACCACAGAGGATTGAGGCCAACTAGAATCAAAGTCACCTTGATAGTACCGCTGTTGGGAAGTTGTTTTTTAACTGCATTAGATCGTATGGTGTCTGAAAACACATGAAGAGACAAACAGTTAGTAGCTTTATCCATTTGTCTAACTTCCTTCCTCCTTAAAATTGTAGCAATGCATACTACAACTAGGCACTTTAACCTAAATTTTTCAGATGTTATTGCTGCTTTCCTTTACACTCAGCTCACATGGGGTGAAATCACCTCTCTGATCTTTGTGCTTCACAGTCTGGCTGTGCTACTGCCCAACATCTTAAGATGATGATTAACCTACATGCTCCCAGAATGCAAGAGAATTCAAAAACTTCCATCTCATGCTGAGTTCTGACTCTGTCAATCTCTTTCTTATAGGAACAGCTAGAGGAAACATTTTCCAGATGAATGAATGCACTACAGTCAGCTTGAACTCTGTTTACCCTCTGCTAGGAAACAATGTAATGCTCACGTTGTTTTGGCTATTTGAGTACAACCTTGAGAAAAAAGAGGCCAGGCTATGAACAAAAGTTATCATCATAACTCCATAGAAAAAGCCAATTCCCACTACTGAAGCTATAACCTAAAAAATAGTCTTCTGCAGTACAGAGACAGTATGTTGCATAGGAATATAACTTATTCTCTTTTTTAACTGTAAAAAAAAAAAAAAACCTAACGTCATGATGAGAAGAAAAGCGATGGTGTGGATATATATGTTCTTTACTCATGTTATGATGTGTTAGCTAAGTGACAGAACTAAGAATTTGCCTGCATGTCCCTAAAAGGCAAATACTGAACACTGCCTTCTGTCTGACTCTTCCTCACAGCTTCTTGATCTGATATTAGTCTCTGTGCTTGAGTAATTCCCATTGGCACGGTTACAGGCAAAGCACTACTGTCTACCAAGCTTCTGAATTAATCACTGGTGAGTGTAGTACCCCGGAGTGAGAACCTGGAGGCTTAAAATTAACATCAATCCATTTTTATTTTTTGTAGCTCTGGCACTGAGCAAAGTGCTCTAGAGCATGATCCGTTGCATCAGCTCTGTTTTTAAAAAATAAACAAAACAACCATTTCTGATTTTCATTTCTTCTTAGTGTGTGAGCACTTTGTTTTTTCTTTGCATCATTTACTTGCATCAGTTGTTATTTACACCATTTTGTACGATGTCTGTTATTTTATGTGGGCATCTTTGTCAATAACCATATAAAAATACACACTCCTAAACAAGTTCTTGAAATTTTTCCTGACTTTTATAGACAAACGTAACATTGCAGATGAGCTCTCAGGGTCATGCCTATTTCTGGTGAAAGACATGGAACCTGAATAAACCCAGAAGAACCTTTCTTCACTTGGATCTAGTGATTATGCAGCAAAAGTTAAGGCAGATGTTTGATTTCTGCAAAACTTTAGGTTTCAGAAACTGATTATCTTAGAAAAATAATAATTGCGGATAACCTAGGCTGGAGGAAGGGGAGGGTTTAGGGTGTCTGCCAGGGATGGTTTGAAACACAGACTGTGATTATCAGCTGAGTCAGGAAAAGGTGGGAGGAGGCAAAGGAGAGCTTTGGATTCAACTGAGGGCTATAATCACCAATCCAATCTGGAGCAGATCTTACTTCCAGCTCAGTTTTATGAAACGTTCCCATGAAAATTTTGGTTCCTTTGCTGAACTTATTCTTTTCCTAGAAAAAATATTCTGAAGACAATTCCCAGTGAGCTATATCTAGTATATTTTTGTACTAGGCACTGAGTCTTAGACAGATACGTGAGTAGTTTAGGAGAAAAACCCACACCTTTCTTCTTTTCATGGGTGGAAAATAGATTGACACTTGTAGCAACACTAAGCACCAATGTTAAGACACCTATTATTTTATTTACATTATATTTTAATTTATAATTAGAATAAGAGGAATTGATAAGCCTGATCAGGCTATACATCATTCAGTATACACTGCCTCTCAACTGCTGTCAGCTGAAGCCAGAGAGATTTTATCTCTCCAGCTACTCAGCACCTCAGATTCTTGGACTTTACTGTGTTTGATATTACTCCAAGACTAATCCAGCGCCTTGCAGAAAAAAATGTTTTATGTCTTTTTTAGTGTTTAAGTAAGCTCCCTAGCGCTTTCTCCATAAGCTGGTGTCTCTGATTATCAACTTATTCTAGTTGGCTTTGCTGGAATGCCCTCTAATTTTTTCCAATGTCATTTATTTAATGTAGAGGACCATATTGTATGAGAATTACAATCATCTGTTTATTAAAAAGCTCCTTCACTTGCATATACTTCACTTCCATAGGTTTCCATGAAGTTATTAACTATCCAGTCTTCATTGATGAAACTAACATTGTAGACGAAAAATGTTTCAAATTTCCCTCCTTGTGTATTCCAAAACATTCCTGTTTATCCTTCTAATGGACTTCCTTAACAACTCAGCAGTACCTTTTAAAAATATTTTATATGCTTCTATCAATTCTTGCACATGGGAAATGATTATGTTGCATGGACTTCCTAATTACTTCCAAAGATGAAATTGCTCTCCAATAATCTACCTCTTGAAATTCCCACTTTCCGACTGCTGTGGTTTAGCCCCAGCTGGCAACTAAGCACCACACAGCTGCTTGCTCACTCTCCTCCCCAGGGATGGAGGAAGAGAACTGGAAGTGTAAAAAGTGAGAAAACTATTGGGTTGGATAAGAACTGTTTAATAGTGGAAATAAAATAAAGTAGAATAATAATGATGAAAAGGAAAATAGCAGAGAGAGAAATAAAACCAGGAAAGACAAGTGATGCAAATGAAAACAATTGCTCACCACCAACTGACTGCTGTGCAGTCAGTCCCCGAGCAGCTGCTCCCCTGGCCAACCTTCCAATAAAACTAGAGTTTTATTGCTGAGTAAGTTGTCATATGGTATGGAATATCCTTTTGGTTATTTGAGGTGAGCTCTCCTGGCTGTGTCCCCTCCAATCTTCTTGTGCACCTCCAGCCTACTCACTGGTGGGGAGGTATGAGGAGCAGAAAAGACCTTGACTCTGTCTAAGCACTGGTCAGCAATAACTAAAACATCCTTGTATTATGAGCACTGTTTTCAACACAAATCCAAACCCATGCTAGCTACTATGAAGAAAATTAACTCTACCTTAGCCAAAACCAGCACCCAACACATGCAAATAACATGTCACTTATTATGACATGTGAAGAAAATAAACTGGCCTACCAAGGAGTTTTACTGAAAGTGATATTGCATCTGTAGTTCACTGTCCCAAATTTTAAAAGTGTACACTAG
Organism: Tauraco erythrolophus; assembly: GCF_009769465.1. NCBI lineage: Eukaryota > Metazoa > Chordata > Aves > Musophagiformes > Musophagidae > Tauraco > Tauraco erythrolophus. The sequence continues at coordinate 2,309,870 of NC_141470.1, forward strand.
CACACTGCAATTATTTTTTTTCTGTGTACCTTTTATTAGATAATTATCATATATAAGAAGAACATCACTTATTTTAAAAAGCATTATTGGCATTTCATCTTATTAGTCAGAATAGCTTTTTGAAATACAAAGATTTTTTCTACCCTGTTATTCTTTTGGAGCACTGATATAAAATTTTATTTTAACATTGCCTATTTCAAAAGGCAGTCCTTGCCCCACTGTAAATATGAAAGATAGATAGACCATGTTCCTTCTGCAAATGTGAAGATAGCAAGATCTTCCTGTCACAAGGTAGGTAGAAATATAAGACGCAAATGTGAGAAAAGTTTTGTTTTAAGTCAGACAATAAGGTAGCAAATAAACAGCAAGTAAGACACAGGGTATTTCAATAGCATGTTCTCACCCTTAGGCACTTCTTGCTTTTGATTCCTTTGACATGCTTAGTTTATATTCTGTAGAAAGAAATCTTACCTTCGTTCCATTAGCACTTTGCTCTTTCTTAATTTATTTTAGTGCTCCTTGATTTTGCTTTTGAGAATTTATTTTCAGTGAAAAGATCATTTGACCTTTCAGGTCACTGGTTCAATTCTAGCCTCTTCTGGTAAGGCTAGTGAAGTGCTCAGAAGATGAAAATTGCTATGTATAACTGCTAAGTACTACATTATTAGACAGAATTTGTTATCATCTAATAGTGTTTCAGTTGTTTATAAACTGGTGGCTTCATTTCAGTGGTAAGGAGTAGGTCAGATAACAAGAACCATCATGGTAGTTGACAGTCCTGAGATTGGTGTCAGCAGCTGAGCAAGCATTACATATTTGAGTACATCTCTTGCTCTTTGGTGTTATCTTCTCTTGCAGATTGCAGGTGATCTGCACAGTTTCAGTGTGGACACATTCACTTTCCCTTTTCAAGGGAAATTATGCTTTAAAACAGCATAGTTTACAACTCTAAGATCTTAAAAATTTACACCAGAATGAAATTTACTGGGATATGTATGTATGGGGTTTTAAAAAAGCAAAAGGTAATGCTGAAGTTCTATCAACTGTTCCTCACATTGATGTAAAGGCTAGCTCATTAAAATAAGGAAATTATTAATAATAAACAATGAAATCATTGTATTAGAATTATATTTCAAAATCATAATGTCGTAAGATCAAAGGGTGATTGGCTGAGGTCAATGGAAAATTTCTTACCATTTGGTCTCACCAAAGAAACATCTCTATGCATGATACTAATTTTTTAACATTTTAATTTTTGTTTTAGTGGAGATAGATGTTATTAAGATCTTAATTCTTCACTAATAAAGGTTTACATAGGTGCTAAATTAAGCAAGATCTACTTGTCCTTTTTGTGCTTCAGTAAATAAAAGGTAATAATACTTCTAATGTAACTCAGGTGACCTGAGGATAAATCCGCTGCTGGTTGTAAGAACTCAGACACTAATATGATGACACTGCTCATAAGCTGTTAAATAAAGAAATTAATATACAATTAATGAGTTGTCAACTCACTCCCACAACAGTGATTGCTTCTCTTCCTTCAATTTCAAATCCTGCCACAAACTCATCAACTACCCATGTAACCTAAGCTTTAGCTTAGCATTTCTCAAAGGTTTCAGTGAAATTTGTTCTGTTGGTGCCATCGCCTGCTATCTTCATTTTTAAATTAATATACTATTACTATTAATAGACAAAGTAAACATCAGCCATGGCTATCTGTTAGACTGCCTGTGATAGGCTTTATCATAGTTGCTTAGCAGCCAATAGGACAACATAATATATACTTTCATACAGGGAATGAAAGAGAAAACAACTTTAGGGCAATTGAATATTAAAACACGCTAAGACCTTAGTATGAAAAGTCTGAATCACGAATTATCCTGAGAAATCAACACCAAAACTTTGATTTCAAGTTTGAAATACCTGTATGATTTTTTCCCCCCCTGCAAATATTGCTTAATTTCGGAAAGGCTTTAGCATTACAACACCATGCTTTTAATCTCTATCCGTCCATGGCCCTCCTCGGCTCCTTAACTAATCTACAGATGAGTAAACCTGATATCTTTGCCATGTAAATTGGTAGAATGCTTTCTAAAAATGAAATTTAGGACCCTCATGGCAATCATGTCACACAAATCTAGTGAAATTCATTGAAAGAATCAACAAGCATACTGAAAAGAGACATCTACTGGTGCAGTCTGCCTTTGATTTTCAGAAAACATTTTGCAAAGTCTTTCACTAAAGCCTCTTAAAGTAATTAAGCTGTCATAGAATACGAAGGAACATTTTACACAGAATAAGGAATCTGTAACATAAAGGAAATATGGTAAGAGCATACAGTCAGACTTTAAAGCAGAGGGGCGTCCTCACATGTGGTTGTGCATTGGTATCTGTGTTGTTTCACATAATCACAAATGAATCAGAAAAGGAGATGATATGAGGGAGGTGGCCAGTTATTCATGGTAACAAATAAATTATTACAGGTAAGAAAGATGATGGTCTGCAGCAAAGCAGGAGTTCACAAAACCAAATAACTTGGTAATAAAGGGCAGACAAAATTAAATATGAATAAATGTTAAGCAATGCATATAAAGAAAAAGGATATTCTTACTTTCACTATTCTGATTGAGATTTGGATTTATAATAATGAATTCCAGGAAGTGTCAAGTTAATTATCAATAGTTCTTAAGAAAGCAAATAGAAGGCCAGGAACTATTTCAAAAGGAGTAGAAATGAAAAGAGGAAGACTTGTTATCCCATGGGTTAAATCCAGGTACATGTAAATATTGGGTACTTGTTTAGCTCTGACCTTTCTATTTAAAGATAAATGGAAAAGATACAGAGAAGGATGGAAATGATGTTCAAAGACATGGTATGTTTTTTGTACAATTTAAAAATAGATAATTTATATAGTTTTTGACATGGAAAGGGAAAAATGTGCAGGGAGTACAATGAAGGTCTGTAAAATTGGAAGTGGCATGGAAAAAGCAAATAGGAGCAAAAAGAAAACTAGAAAGTATCAAATAAAACTAGCATAAGGTTCAAAATGAATGAATGGAAATGCTCCCTGATACAGTGACTATTTAATCTGTGGAATAGTCTACTAGTGAATGTTTTGAGTGCTGAAACCTTTCAGAGGTTTAAAAAAACATGACTAGAGGAAAAAATATCCATCAAGAACTACTGAACAGAAAACATTATTAAATTCAGGAAGCCTTTGAACGTCAAATTGCTGAGGAACAGGTGAGTGTTGCAGGAAAGTAGATAGTAACGTCCACTTCTCTTATGCTTACAGGGTGTCCTAGGTACCCATGAGCAGTCACAGCTGAAGACAGGGTGGTTTACCTCTAAATAAGGCAGAAGAACAGATGTTGAACTTCTTGCCCCAGAAAGTGTGTAAGCATGCATTCATCCTTAGGATGTTTAGTATGGTGCAGACTGAGATTCCTATGGGAGTGTTCAGAAGCAGATTTTAGGTGCTCATGGAATTTTACTAACAGGAAAATGAGGGGCTGTTTCATAATAGGCACTTCCTAGGGCCACATAGCAGTTAAACTGAGAACTAGTCACTATCTATCTCAGGTTTAGGTGCCTAAATATTTTTGTGGACGTAGCTCAGAGTATTGAGTTCATAGATGGTTTAAAGACATTAGATATCTTGAGTATGTAAGATATCAAAGCAAACATTTTAATCCACTTATAATCAATTTAAGCTCTAATATAGTAAAATGTGCCTCCTTACACCACTACCCTAGCTCCCCCCTGCGCCCCTATCCCCCCTCCCAAATCAGGCCATGGAGGAATTTCCAAAGCAAAGCAAGGATTAGGAAAAAAAAAGTATTTTGCATTTAAGTTGCTGGAATCCTTACTATGTTTATCCATTCTTTTTCGGTAAATATGCAGTAAAATATGTGGTAGCACAGCCATGAACAGCTTCATTGCTCCCTAATCCTTTAATAAATGTCCACTATAAATCTTAGCAGCAGATCATGCACATGTCAATACATTCATATAGTGGCCGAGTACATTTAAAGTCCAAAGATATTATGTTGATAGCATCTTTTTGCTGTTATAAACAAAGATAAAGAAATGTGAGATTCATTATGAGCCATTTCTTATTCCCAAGACTCACAAAAAAAAGTTCTGATTAGACTGTTGTTATGGTTTGAAGTGGGGGGGGAGGTCCGGGTGGCAGAAGCTGCCCATCACACTGGACTCCCATCCCCCTCGGGGCTTGAGCCAATCGGCGCCTCTGCGAATTGCCCTATTTACGTCGGACGTCGGACAAAGGAACCGGAAAGGTGTGCCTGTGCCCAGGAGCAAGGAGAAGGGAGGGGGGCATGGCCCCCGCTCCCAGCCTGGCCGCGTCCTGGGCCGGTGCCTGCTCCGTCGAGGATGGCGGCGGCGGAGCCACTTGGGGAACTCACGGAGAGCCCCGCTGCCGGGGCGCCCACCGGGCCGAGTTCACCCAGAAAAGACTGAAATCTAAGAGAAACGGCCACACAGATAAGAGGTCAGTGAAGATGGGACGGAACAACGTGTGCCGCAGCTGAGTCCCCCTTGCAAGCAGCCCCTTTGCAACCAGTCCTCGGTGGAGCAAGCAGAGACCCACTCGCAGCCCGTGGAGGATCCACGTCGAGAAGAGATGCCAGAGCCTGAGCACGGTACGCATCTAGAGTCCGTGGGATGCCCCCCGCCGATGGGGAGGTGTTTTGTTTAAGGGAGATGCCTGAGCCTGAGACTGTTGTGAATCCTGGGCACAGGTCGAGGCGCATTTTGCGTTTACGCATCTAAATCTGTACAGAGGCGCATTTAAGGTCGATATGACGACCCACGCCGGAGCGCATTTAAAGTTTGTTGATGACCCACGCCAGAGCCAGTGGCTACAGCTCCTTAAAGGTCCAGGACTGGTAAAGCCCGCACTTGGGCAAATCCGATGGGGTAAGGATTTGCCCCCCAGCAGGCAGGATTCACGCTTTCGCCGTGAGTAGGGGATCCACTGGAGCAAGGGACAATGGTGTAAGGACTCCTTTTCCTTTAAGAGAAGCAGCAGTAACAACTTGGAATGAACTGACCTGCACTCCCCCATTCCCTGCCCCCCTGCGCCGCTGGGGGCGAGGATGTAGAGCCGGGAACAGAAGGCAAAAGGGGGGAGTGGTGTTGTTTTTAAGACCTGGCCTTGTTTTCTTGTTATCCTCTCAAGTAACCGTTTTTGTTTGCTTTTCTCTTTGTAGGTAGCTGTTAATAAATAGTTTTGCTTTAAGAAAACAGCCTCTTTTTCCCGGGACCGTGGTTGGTGGGTGCTTCTCTGTTCCTGTCTCGACCCTCAGCTCCTTTATTACATTTTTCTCCTCTCCACTTTACTGGAGTGGGAGAGCTGTGTGGGGTTTAGTTGCCGGATCGGCCTAACCCACGACAACTGTACTGTAAGCAGTATGTTATTAAAAGGTATCTTTGCCCTTTTTAGGGAAACAATTCATGGTCAATTTGATCTGCCAGTCTACATTTCCGCCCCCCCCCCCCCCCCCCCCCCCCCCTTTCTGGTATTCTTTATTGTGATTTTAACATCAAAAAGCATAGGAAGATACAGCAATTTTCAATTTCAGAGCTTTTTAGCTCAGAACATGGATGTATCAACTTCCAAAAATATTTTGCACTGCTGTAGCTCTCAAAGCACACTTTAGACCTTAATGATTCACCCTTCTTGCTCCTTCGTTATTTAGATATTACTACAAGCACTATTACAAGCAGATGAAGACCTTAGAATTTAGAGGTTTAAGAGACTTTTCCTCATCACAATTCAATGTTAAAATTTGTGTTGATTTTAATGTGAGATGATTGTGCCCCAGACCTTTGAAGAAAAATTGTATTCTTGTTGGGTTTACCAGGAATAGCTCTGAGAAAGAAACCATGACATATGGCAGAACCCAAATTCAGCTTTCATTCTTTACGTTTACAGGCAATTTCTGCATAAATTAAGTTATCTGAGAACTGGACATTTGTGTATGTGGTCTGAAAATCTTGGAAAGGCGTATTGTTTGAGTGCTGCTTTTAATTCAGTTTGTTCCAGGACTTGTTTACATATGTAAATAAAAGGTAATACTACGGGCTTACACGAGGAAATTTGCCGTAAAATTAGTCTGGTATCATTACACCAACTAATTCTCTGTGTAGATTTATTTTTGAACTTAATTAATTTGTATTTTAGCTAGTAATACTACACTAGTTATAGAGCTTAGGGTTTAAATTAATAAATATCCCATGCATGGGGACCTGTAAAACATAGCTAGAATCTGTATTTGATTTCTTTTGAACCAGGAAGCATATGTTCAACATCTATATTCTATCACAAGAAATGACAGACAAATGTGATAAATGCCACATTTATATTAGGGTAAAAAGCTGGTCTTCAACAAACAGGTAGCTATACATTTTTATGTATTATTTCCATGTAATTATACATCACTGAAAAAGAGATCTTACTGACATACGTAATTTGAGTCTGACACTTGCACTTTGATCCTGTAGTTCTAGCCTTACTTTGTTGAGATTAGGGTACAAATTGTGTCTTGGAGGAGAGGTGAAGGGCACTATACTAGCCTCCCAGACAGAGGGCTTGTCCTCCTTTCTGTTCCAGTATAAACAGCCAGATCAATATATATCACAGATGGTTCAGTTCAAAATTCTTGACTTCAAAGGGAAACAGAGGAGGAAAAAGTACAGATTGCTTTGGCATCACTATCTGCCAGCCAGGGAAAACATTTATATGCGAACACTTTCCCACCACTCTTTACCCATATTTTAACCTGACCTGTTTGACTTTATTCTGGAGCTGAACTGAAAAAAAAAGATCAAATGCCTGTCAACGGTCTTAACAGGGTGCACCAACACAGTAGCACTTCAGTTCACTCCTGCAAAGACCAGAGCTGTTGCTCCTGCACCCCTGTCCCAGCCTTTCAGTGACGCAAGCACACAGAGGTACGAAGTGCAATGGAACGGGATTAGTGCATTGGCCATGCAAACAGGTGGTATATTCAGGCACAAACCCAGTCTCAACCCTGGTCTGAACAAGCAGGCTAGATGTATACAAATCACTCATCTTGCCCTGAGCTTTGGACAATCTAAAGGGATTTATCGGTCAGAAGGAAAACTGCACAATTTTTCTTTTTCCTACTTGCAGGCACAGCAGTTTAAGATGAACTCTGCTTTGAGATCTTGCTTTAATTCAGACCTGAAATTCAGTTAACAGTACAAGGACGGTACTAACAGAGACAGAAACAAAAGAAATCTGCTTCCTTGAATAATTTGCCCAGCGTAACTCATTTCTACCAAGAGTTTATCTGGAGACAGGAATATACTCAAGAATCTCTTGATGGCCGTGGTAAAACACTCACTTGGGAAAAGGGAACCTCTACCGTTAGTATCCATATGTCTCTTTTGGCACCAATGTCATCAGATCTCAATGTTCTTCTTTATATCCTCACAGATGCATCGTATTAGTATTCTAATTGAACAAATACTGCATCACAGCTTGGCAATTTGGTCCTCCAGAGCACTGATAAAAAAACCTTGGGGCGGTGGTGCCAAAGGATGACATTTTCATTGGTTGTTCTCTGCCAGCTTCAGCAGTGTGCCTGCTGTCCCTCCATTCCATGTCTAGCCTGCATTTCCTTCCTTTATTCTGCTTTTCCACGTCCCTGCCCTAGATGACACAAAGCTCTATCCATCGATGTTGTTCTCTGCTAGTTCACCTGTTGCCTAAGTTCTAGGACTTTCGGGAATCACATTTTAAGAAAAATGAGCATAAACCTCATAGCAGACCTTAAGGGATTTCCATGACTTCTGAAACAACATTATTTTGTAATTTTATTCCTGAATGTGATGATGTGCTGATACAATGTAACAATTTTGGCAGTTCTATTTTCCCATGGGCCTGGCTGGAGGAAAAACATTGCTACACAAATACACATTCAAGAGCAAAATTTACTTACAGTTTATTAATTTAAAAGAGCAAACAATTCTAGAACTGTTTACATTTCAGAAACACTGAAAGCTCTAATCAAATCAAGTCTTTGATTTTAAAAAGGCATTAATCAGCTCAAAATGTATCTGCAGGTAGGGGAAAATGAATATAGGGTTTTTTTGTTTGGGTGGGTGTTTTTTGTGGATATTTTAGTTTGTTTGTTTGGGGTTTTATTTGTTTGCTTTGCTTTGTTGTGTGGACTTTTTTTATGTGTGGTTTTGGGTTTTTTTGTGTGTGTGTGGTGTGTTTTCTTTTTTTTTTTCCCCCAGGAAAGTGGTGCATTCTTTTCAGTGATAATACACACAAGTGGCAACCTGTCACGATGGAACATGAGTGGAAGATAGTGAAATTCTTCCCAGTAACTTTGAAAGGACTCTCCTGTATACTTTACACACTTTTGGCAAGAACGTCACTTTACAAATTCCTGGTAATCTTACCCCCAACTGTTCACTCCTATCCAGTAGCACTTTATTGCCCCTTCAGCTGTTTCAGTATAACAGTCTGCAGACCCTTTCTATAAACCAGATGATTGAAATCATGATCAGAATTAAATAAACAAACACGCTTCTGAAAGATCTTTTTTAAACTTGGATCATTTCGTAAAGCTGCTTTACGACACAATCCCACAAAGAGTATGTTGACACTATACCACTGCAAATCCTACTGGAGGATCAGAAGTAATCAATCAGGTGTAAGAACTTTGGTTCTCAAAGCACTTTTTTTGAATAAGCAATTAAATTCCATATGAACTGATACAGAAAATAAGTTGGCCTCCCATTGGCAGATCTATCAATGAAATTCTGGAGTACTAAATTCCACTTTCCTTCTTAACTAAATAATACGTCTGAAAAGAAATGCTGCAAAACTTTTGCTAAAGAGCTTTGCATCACTATGGACAATGGATCTCTCCTTTCTACCCTGAGGATCTACTTCTGAATTTAGGTACAGCTTGCAGTGAAACTCTCTGTGCTAAATAAAGTCTACAATAAATCCTTGTCACAGTATTTTCCCTTCCAAGGAATATATCAAGAAAGAAAAATCCATGTTTATATTCATTTAAATATGTTCCCCAAAACTCAGCACAAATATTGCTCGTTGTTGCATACTTGGCCCACATCACCCTTATGAGCTCCAGACTTCAAGCTCAGGGGGAGTTTAAATGTGATCTTACCATTTACATGTTATGATTTGCACTAGCTACACAGCCTAAAATTTGGATTATTATAGGAATGTTTGCTTCTATTTTCTGTAGTGTCCTTCCTTCTGATTATTTTCTCATTGGCCTCATTTTAAATCATTTTTAATTTCTCCATTTATTCTAATTAAGCTGCTGCTAGGTCTTATGAGCTTCATTTAATTAAATTAATTAGGGTATTATTTATATTATAAAAGATAACCAACTCACACAGCTTGCTTCCCCAAATCCCCACAGCTCTAACAGAAAGAAAACCAAAGGCGAAGGGAAGGGATGCCATCCAGAGGGACCTTGACAGGCTACAGAGGTGGGCCTGTGAGAACCTAATGAAGTTCCACAAGGTCAAGTGCAAGGTCCTGCATACAGGTCAGGGCAATCCCAAGCACAAGTACAGGCTGGGCAGGGAATAGATTGAGAGCAGCCCTGAGAAAAGGACTTGGGAGTGCTGGTGGATGAGAATCATAGAATCACAGAATCATAGAATCATAGGATGGTTTGGGTTGGAAGGGACCTCAAAGATCATCTAGTTCCAACCCCCCTGCAATGGGCAGGGACACCCTCCACTACACCAGGTTGCCCAAAGCCTCATCCAGCCTGGCCTTGAACACTTCCAGGGATGGAGCAGCCACAACTTCTCTGGGCAACCTGTGCTAGTGCTGCACCACCCTCAGTAAAGAATTTCTTCCTTATATCTGATTGAAATCTGCTCTCTTTCAGTTTAAAGTCATTGCCCCTTGTCCTATCACTATACATCCTTGTAAAAAGCCCCTCTCCAGCTTCTTGTAGGCCCCTTTAGGTACTGGAAGGCTGCAACAAGGTCTGTCCAGAGCCTTCTCTTCTCCAGGCTGAACAGCCCCAAATCTCTCAGCCTGTCTTCATAGCAGAGGTGCTCCAGCCCTCAGATCATCTTCGTGGCCCTCCTCTGGACTCGCTTCAGCAGCTCCATGTCCTTTTTGTGTTGCGGACTCCAGAGCAGAATGCAACATGAGCTGGCAATGTGCACTGTAGCCAAAAAATCCAACCATATCCTGGACTGCATCTAAAGAAGCGTGGCCAGCAGGTCAAGGGAGGTGATTCTGCCCCTCTACTCTGCTCTCATGAGACCCCACCTGGAATACTGCGTTCAGCTCTGCGGCCTCCCAACAGAAGGACATGGAGCTGTTGGAGCTGGTCCAGAGGAGGGCCACAAAGATGATCCAAGGGCTGGAGCACCTCTGCTATGAAGACAGGCTGAGAGAATTGGAGTTGTTCAGCCTGGAGAAGAAAAAGCTCCAGGGAGATCTTACAGAAGCCTTCCATTACTTAAAGGGTGCCTATAGGAAGCTGAAGAGGGACTTTTACAAGGGTATGTAGTGATAAGACAAGGGGTAATGGATTTAAACTGACAGAGGGGAGATTTTCAATTGGATATAAGGAAGAAATTCTTCACTCAGAGGGCAGTGAGGCAGTGGAACAGGTTGCCCAGAGAAGTTGTGGCTGCCCCATCCCTGGAAGTGTTCAAGGCCAGGTTGGATGAGGCTTTGGGCAACCTGGTGTAGTGGAGGGTGTCCCTGCCCGTGGCAGGGGGCTTGGAACCAGATGATCTTTACGGTCCTCTCCAACCCAAACTATTCTATCGTTCTATGATTTTAAAGTTAAATGGCTGCAGCACGGTAGCATTCTGATAAAGTATCAGAAACCCTGGCTAGCCATATACTTCGTGGATATTTTGGGGTTTTGACACTTTGCTGCATCCCTCAGTGTTTATGGACTTTTGTAATGCTGCTGTATTAGAAAAGTCATCTTCTCTAAAGGAAGGTCTTACCCACAAAAGCTGGAGGATGACTTTTGTTTTTTTTTTCCTTTGCCTTTGTGGATTATGATGCATAAGTGAGCATTTCTGTTAGAATTATCTAATACTCATACAAGATGAGAAATCACATAACACATCAAGGGTTGTAGAAATAATTCATTTTCTGTTACAATTACATGATTGCAAAGGAAGTACTTAGGATATGATGGCGTGAACTCTGATCTCTGATCTGAGTGCTTTGTTCAGTGAAAGGTACCCAGTTTCAGCACTGTGTAGTATGTCAGAGTTTGCAAGCATCAGTTCTATGACAAAATTGGAGAACTTTTATTTCACTGTGCTCTGCAGTTCTACTTCTTTGCAGTCAGGACATATTCTACTGCTTTACTACTTCCTAAACATGCCTTTCTTGGTTACAGACATCCTACAGTCAGATCTGCATTAATCATTTCCATCAATACAGAAAAAAAAGTTATTAAATGTTGCCATACAAACAAGATTTAATTTCTCCAGCTGGATGCTGCCAACCTCTTTACAGCACACTGCTCTTGTCACAGTGGTTGGGCACAGTTTTAAAATACATTTACTTTAGCCTGAGGCTAGTGTGAAGCCTTTTTGCTTGCTTGCTTTTCTTTCACCCGTTCTCTCTCCCAATATTGTGAAAGGGAGGTGCTGATAGTGAAGACCTTGATGAGCCATGTAAAGCCAATCAATTTATTTATGAGAAATAAGATCCCTTTTTTTTTTCTTCAATTTACTTCGCTTTCCTGTTTTTTGCTTTCAAAGCCTTTCAGATGAGTAACTTTTTTAACCTGATTGGGCAAAAAGAGGTCATTGCCTGCACTTAACATCATGTAGAGGAGACACATACTGGGCCATGAAATAGCCGTGCAAAGCAACCCTGGATTTCGATGCAACCCCCTCCCCAAAGCCTCCCCTGACCCCATTCCAACAAAACACTGCCTGCATCATGTCATTATGGACCATATCATAGGTATCTATTCTGGACAATACCTGAATCTTAAATACAGGCAGACAATAATCTCCAACTTTATCTAGTAACACATAGTGTTAACTCTGACAATGGTACCAATTTAAGACTTTACATTACAAGTATTTCTATGAAAAGGGAAAACAAAAGAGTTACAGCAAAATTTCTCATGACTTAACAACAGGAAGACTGTCTCAAAAATCATGCTGTGTAGTAGTTTCTGATACATATTCCATAGTTGTTATAATGGTTTTGGATGTATGCTTTCCTACCATAGGTGCAATCTCGTGGAAATCAGTAGTACTATTTTCAGAGTAATGAAATAAATAAAGATTTTGGAATACTCCTCGTGTTGCAATTAAAAGCTAAGGTAAATTATTTAGAAAATCACTTATAAGCCCAGAGAGCATCATGAGCAGCTGGAAACATTCTCTCACTTCAGAGAGTGTCTAATGACCGATCCATTCATTCTTTTTCTTATCTAGTTGATCTATACCTGTTTGTTTCTGTTAAACATAATTTTAATCAAAAATCATGGTTCAGTATCCTGAAAGTACCCTACTTGGCTGAGATGTAAAATTGACTGTATATATTTATTTCCCTTAATAGACCATAGAATCATAGAATCATAGAATGGTTAGGGTTGGAAGGGACCTCATTTTTCTGTGGTTGTCATATGAAAGAAAGTGAGTTTTTTTAAAAATCATACCAGAAACCAGATGGAGCATGCATGTTTTGTTCCTGAGAGAATAGTTGCGGATTCATTTGAAGAGTTTGCTTCGTATTTCTCTGCTATGCAAAACAGCAACATTTTAGACCACAAGTAACTGCCTTTGAGTGAGGGATTAATTCTGTGATATGTATATCTGAGAATATATCTACAGTGACAAATAAACAAGGCCAGGCATTGTTTGCTGGCCCTAAGTCCAAGTGGCACAGCTTGTACTTGACAGAGGTTGGCCCTGGTCTGCTGTGGCTTTAAGTTAGAGTTAGTCCTATTTTACTCTTCTAGTCTAGTAAGTACAGCAATATAAGGGCACTGTTTCTGTGCATTAGGATGTTTTTTAACAGCATGAACCTAAGGGTGAGGGCTGCTTGTCACTGGTTGTGGTAGGAAAGCTTATAATGTTAGCTGGAGAGAAACTTCCAATAGCATTGAATAAAAATGTAAGAAAATTAATAACAACGTGAGCAAAACTTGCAGTAGTCCTGTTCACGCTGCCTGTTCAGAGTGTTTCGTCCTCTCAGCCATACAAAGGTATTGCCTCGAGAAGCACCGTTTCATACACGGCAAAGCTAAGCAGGGAAGACACTAATAAATAGTGAGGGGAATAGCTTGCTAGTCTTGTGTCCTAGCCTTGCTTAAATTTTATATATATATATGCGTGTGTGTGTGTATATATATACATACGTGTCTCCTGTTAGGCTACATAAATACACTTCTAGAAAAATACAGTAATTTTTTCAAATTAACTATTTCCCATAAGGAATTTTTAAATCTGACTAAACAGTTGCAATCAAACTGTCAAATATTTTTATGAAAATATTTTTCATCTAATTGTACATTTGAGCTTATGGCTACAAGCTTTTTTTCCATTAAATGTCTCCTCAATACAATACAAACGTTATCATTTAACATCTTATCAAATCATTTCATACAAATAATTTCTCAGGTGAATAATAGTTGTTGGATTTGGTTAATAATTGCCATGTATCTAAAACAAGTTAATGTTCCTGCTGCTATATCGTAGTGCAATTTTTGAATATAAAGTGAAGACAGATATCAAATCATCAAAATATTTTATAGAAATTAACCAAAAGTATACTTCTGTGGATCCAGCTGCTATCAATGAAGTCAAGTTAAAATTTAAACAAAAGGGTGAAGTTCTAAAAAACCAGTGAACAAAAAGGGTGAATTGTGGATCCAGCTGCTATCAATGAAGTTAATTATCGATTAAGGTGAAGGCCCTTCCTACAAAAGGTGGGCCATTTCCTCCTGGCTGTGGCTGGTGGAGTAGCTTGCTTTGGAGCTGTGGCTTGATGCTCTCTTCTGGTGAGTGACATGCTTCTGATCTTGTTTCTGCTATTTTACAATTACAAGAACATAAATGATATTGGAGCTTCTTTTTCTGGATTTGTAAATGTAATGGCTGTGATTGAAATCTGGCCTATAAACTGGATGTGAGATTCTTTGTGGCATAATGCAGGGTTGCTGAGCTATAGTACTCAAAGGTATTTCAAGGCTATCTTAACTGGCATCAGGGAATTAATAGATGTCACAGGATCACAAAGTGTGATGGCATCTTCTTCAAGATGGCATTATAGGCAGTTGTCAGACAAAAGAAGATATGAACAGGAAGACTGTGCATACTGATCATCCTTAAGTCCTTGGAGATATAAAAACAGGCAAAATTGTAGACATCCTGGGAACCAAATGGAAACTGAATCAAGACTGATGGTAATGAGTAAGGCTTCAGGATGAGACAACTGGAAAAACTTAAAGCCAGCTAGTACAATTTTTCATCTCAAAGAACATTTTGGCTCCAGCCGGGTGTCTGAATGTGTGATGTCTCCCATCAGCAAAATCAAGAATGGATGTTTACACATCTGTCTGTATAGTCCTCCACAAAATCCAGAAGCTGCTGTAACTACAGGTTGACCTACCAAATTAGAAATAATGCATGTAGCTGCCTTTTAAGAAGTATATCTCACTGATGATGCTTCAGCAGTCATCTCTAAGCAGTCATAGTGCACTGTTACAAACAATGCTGACTAAGCCTCCTCAACAGGAAAAGAAATAGTTGGTATTCCAGCCTCTAGTCCTTAAGCTGCTAATGTAATAGTTACAGAATAAATACAAGACACTTCCAAAAAATTCTCAAGTTTGTAAGCTGCTAATTTATCTCTCTCAGATTAAAGCATTAAAAATAATGATAGCACTTGATTTTCTCATAGGATTATTGTAAAACATAACTCTTCTTCCATGCACATACAAAAACATTACCTCTCTATGCTTTGCAACAACTTTTTGACAGATGTCCTATGCACATCTAGCTGTCTATAGCACAGAAACCAAAATGCAGGCTTTGTAGAATGGACTGAAATTAGTTACAGTAATTCTGAAATTTGTGTTCCTATATTTTTTGCATATGCATAAACGATGTTCTAGGACAATGTAAAACTAAGACACAAAGAAATGGATTCATCTATTCTGTCTGATTATTTTTATATTTTTTTAACATGATATGGTTTCCACTGACTTTACCTGTCTCAGGTGACAAAGAAAAAATAGATGGTGGATAATAGCAAGCAGGAAAAACAATGACATTGGAAAGAGTAAAAGTAGCTGTTAGCAAACAGTTCCAAGATGCACATTTGTGGTTATGCAACGTGGCTTTTTTACTAACAAGATTGTCAGTGTACATACTTTTACCAGCTGCCATGTATATTGCTACTTGCACTATAATAACCAGGAAAGGTCACGCTGCCTTAACAAAACTTTATCCTTGTTATCCAACCTGTGTGAACGGATGGAGAAGCACAGACATTAGCTACAAGGTGCACTTCCTGCCACAGTCAAGCCCTGCTTTGGCTGTTGACCTGCTAGCAGCATGTCCCAGCTAAATTGATTTTCAAGTCTTATTTAAACACCTTAAAAGCCAAGGGTGTAGGTAGTGCAGGATCAAGACCTTTGAGCGTTTGAAAGTGAAATGAATGAAATGTCATAAACTCCAAAGCACAGCACATCAGTCAGCGCACAAGGTATCCCAGAAGCCCAAGACTATTGCCACTGAATCATAGAATTATCTGTTTGGAAGAGACCCTCAAGATCATCGAGTCCAACCACTTACCCTGCACTGTCAGGGTCCCTAAACCATGTTCTTCACACGAAGATAGTATATAGTGAGGAGAATCCAGGCTTCACTCGTATCGCAGGAAGGCTGCAGTAAGTACAAATTAATGTTCTGAAGTTAATGAATTTAATTGATTTCAAGCTGATTAAGGGAGTTAAGGCTGGTATTCTAACAGGGAGAGAGTATTTAAATTAGGTATCATTAGCAGGCACATTACATTCACCAAATAGCAGGAATTTACACTCTCACAGTATGTGGTGAGGCCACTTGAAACCTTTTAGACTCCTATTCCTTCAGCAGAATGGGGAAAAGATTCATAATTTTCAGACAGGACAATAAATTATAGAAACAAGACTTCCATTTAGGAAATAGAGGGGGCTATATAACTGCCCTCAGTGGAAGCTTATGGCATTGGTTAGGTTCAGAATGCTGAACTATGTATTATTGGCAGATCTTGCTCTTTTTCAAAAGATTTACGTCAGGTCTCAGTCCTAAAAGAAAACCTTCTGATATATAACTCTATTTTTTAGCAGATGCATTGCCTACTGGTAGCGTGAACCTCTGCAGGTAGGATTAAACTGAATAGCAAAGCAAACTATTTTAAAATGTAGAAAAGAGAAAGGACTTTTGTCCTGTCTTTCATTCTCTTTATGTTTATGATAAGCAG
This sequence comes from Tauraco erythrolophus, assembly GCF_009769465.1. NCBI lineage: Eukaryota > Metazoa > Chordata > Aves > Musophagiformes > Musophagidae > Tauraco > Tauraco erythrolophus. The sequence continues at coordinate 2,326,389 of NC_141470.1, forward strand.
GTGCTATTTCGTATTCTTTCACTGACACCAGTTCAATGATGAAAATCATTCTGTTTTCCCATCTGAGACATAAAAGACTAGATAACCATATTGATCTCTTAATACAGTAATTGAAATCAAGTTCTTTTTTTCTCAATACCACTCTGAGCTTTCTATTACTGTCTTTAAATGAAAATGTAGTACTACAGAATTTGCATGTGAGAAGCCTGCTTGATATTCATTAACATTAAAACCAACAAACCAAAAAATTGAAGCTGTACAAAAACATGCAGCTATATAACATGTTAAATATCAATGCAGTGACTGAAGGACAGTTCTCATTCCCAAATCAAGTTAGTGTTCATGCATTAATTTGCTTCACTAATAGTTTAAATCATTAGATTTCAGTGTTAATATGTTAGAAGTGTAAGATAAACAATGATTCTCTGCCTCAATGCAGCATCTTAAGGATCCAGTGCTTTAAGGTCTGTAAAGCATTTAAAGATGTCTGAGAAAAGTATATTTTGTAAGTGCAAAGTATTCTTCTTGATATTCAAGCACCATGTGACAGGTATGAGACAGATTTTCAAATAACGTACAAGAATATCAAAGGTATTTAAAAATTTAAGGTATACAAATTTATTCTCTGAAATCTGCTTGCATATTGCTTATGTCTTTATCTATGACCAATTGTGCAAATGATGTTTCTGAGTGAACTTTTGGAAACAGTTTTTTCTCACTTCAGTCTGTAGCATTCAAATGCACACATCTGCATATACATGTGACATCTGTTATTTCTTCAGGAAATACCACAATCAACTTAGAAAATATTCATCAACAAATCTTCGAGTAGAATTACAATTTAATCAGTCTGGTTGTTATGATGACTCTTTCTAATTGCTGTCCCACATGACATCCTTGTCTCTAAACTGGAAAGACATGGTTTTGATGGATGGACCACTCGGTGGATAAGGAATTGGCTGGATGGTCGCTCTCAAAGAGTTGTGGTCAATGGTTCAATGTCCATGTGAAGGCCTGTGACAAGTGGTGTTCCTCAGAGGTCAGTACTGGGGCCAGTGCTATTTAACATCTTTGTTGGAGACATGTACAGAGGGATTGAGTGCACCCTCAGCAAGTTTGCAGATGACACCAAGTTGTGTGGTGTTGTGGACACACTGGAGGGAAGGGATGCCATCTAGAGGGACCTTGACAGGCTTAAGAGGTGGGCCTGTGAGAACCTCATGAAGTTCAACAAGGCCAAGTGCAAGGTCCTGCATGTGAGTTGGGGCCATCCCAAGCACAAGTACAGGCTGGGCAGAGAATGGATTGAGAACAGCCCTGAGGAAAAGGACTTGGGAGTGCTGGTGGATGAGAAGCTCAACATGAGCTGGCAATGTGCGCTGGCAGCCCAGAAAGCCAATTGTATCCTGGGCTGTATTAAAAGAAGTGTGGCCAGCAGGTCAAGGGAGGTGATTCTGCCCCTCTGCTCCGCTCTCGTGAGACCCCACGTGGAATACTGTGTTCAGCTCTGGAGTCCCCAACACAAGAAGGACATGGAGCTGCTGGAATGAGTCCAGAGGCGGGCCACAAAGATGATCTGAGGGCTGGAGCACCTCTGCTATGAAGACAGGCTGAGAGAGTTGGGACTGTTCAGCCTGGAGAAGAGAAGGGTCCGGGGTGATCTTATAGCAGCTTTCTAGTACCTAAAGGGGGCCTACAGGAAAGCTGGAGAGGGACTTTTTACAAGGGTGTGTAGCGATAGTGACACGTGTGCGACAAGCGGCAATGGCTTTAAACTGAAAGAGGGGAGATTTCAATTAGATATAAAGAAGAAATTTTCTACATTGAGTGTGGTGAAGCAGTGGAACAGGTTGCCCAGAGAAGTTGTGGCTGCCCCATCCCTGGAGGTGTTCAAGGCCAGGTTGGATGAGGCTTTGGGCAACCTGCTGTAGTGGAGGGTGTCCCTGCCCATGGCAAGGGGGTTGGAACTAGATGATCTTTGAGGTCTGTTCCAACCCTAACCATTCTATGATTCTATAATTCCTTATAATATTTCTTAAATATAGTGGTGGCTACAAGATCACATCGTAAGACCTGATTCAATTTTACTCATATAAACACATAATAACTGTTGTTCCTGCTCCATGGGGCTTAAAATTAAAGCGTAAGTTCAAAGGCAGACGATGAATACCAACACCTAGATGAGAACTGAAGGGAAACAGTATAGAAGTAAACAGCCGGAGATACAGCTGTAACATAGTTTTTCCACAACTCCATTTCTAGGATAACTCCCTATCAGGTTTTGTGGCACAATTCAAGTCATGCAACTGTTGAGTATCATTCAAAAACTGAAGTCTGTCCAAGAACACTTGGTGAATATATCACACTACAGTCATAAGAGTAGTGCAACATAGTAAGGACAGACCTGATTTAGCCTTAAATACGTGTTCTTCTGCCTGCACAGGCATGTTCACCAGCAGTTGAAAGTTGCCTGCTACAGAAAACTTTGCATACTTTAGCCTACTTATAGGATTCTAACGTTATTTGAACTCCAAAGAGATTGACAGTTGTTACACGTGCATTTTCATTGACATATTTTCCTGCATAATAGTTAGAATCTACTTTTCTTCTAGTTGTAAAACTAATGTAATATCCTGTCCAGTGATCTCAAAGAAATTATTTGAATGTGGTGTACACTGTGATAAATTTCGAGTTGTCAGCTTGGAAGGAAAAATAATGAAAGTGTCAAAGAAACACAGAAATCACAGCCTTCAGTTAGGGTGCTGGAGCAAAGGACATGACATCTTAATGTCTGATCAGCTTCTCCAAAGTATTTACCAACCCCTAGTTTTGCACATGTGTAAAATAATTACGAAGAAACCCCCAAAGTTATCATTTCAGTACAGATACACAGTACTCAGGCAGAAGACACATTGACATGAACCAAATAAAACCAGTGGCAGGGAAACAATTTAAGAAAAACTCAGCAGATTGAAAAGCAATGGAAATAGTGTCAAAAAGTTACAGATCAGGAATATAAGTGATTCATACTCAAGTGGACTCTTTTCAGCTTTATTGAAGACATCAATCCTTATAATTAGTTGTAAATCACTATTAATTCCTTTGATAACCATGGAAATCATGTTAAACACAAACAAATGTTTTTGGAGCTGGTAGAACTTTCATGCATAATTCTGTAAGCATCAAATAGTATATGACCTGGGCAGATGAGAAGAAGACTATAACTCACTGATCAACAAGACTACCATGACACCATAACAGAACTAAGCACTATTTCTTCTCTTTTTAAAACAAAGCTTTATTTTGCTTAATTTAATATACATTTCTGGAGTTTCTGCACAGTAGGGTATACGCTAAGGTGTTTTAAGTAAATGAATTTTAGTGATAATTGTAAACTGATGTCTGTAAGCTACTTTTAATTTTATGTACCTTATTTTGAAAACAACTTACAAATTTTTCTTTATAAAGCCAGTTGATAATTTTTATACTTTGATACCATTATTTAATAATAGTGATTCTAAAATATTATTCTTAGTGCAGTCTTTCAAGGTGGTGAACACAGATTTGCTAAAGGCAGGCTATACAGGATAGAGCATGTCAGCGTCTAAACATGGTCTTGGCCACTGAATTTAAAATGGGAGATGAGGATTCCCATGGAATTGAAGGGTGGGTGGGTTACTGCATCCTCTGCAAACAGATCAGGACAAATGTTTTATCATATTCAGTAACCCTGACCACCACTGTGTCAATATTTACCTCTTGCAGGAAATTCTCTAATAGGAATGGCAAAGGTACTTCATGATTCTCTGTTTTTTTTTTCCATCCCTATGCATCTTATCTAGGCCAGTAAAACCTCTCACTGAAAATTTTATCATAGATAGAAAAACATTACAAATATTTTTCCACATTTGCTCAAAGAGAAATTCTACAGCCTGTATGGTATTAATAAAGTACAGTTTGGGTTTTACACTAATTAGTGAACATTTCAGTGATGTTCTGCAATTACGCAATTGTCTGTGAGGATAATATTTGTGCTGGAAAGAACTACAATAACCCTCTTAGAATAACGTGAGCTTGATTCTCACCCTCTGTCTCGGGTGCCTGATAGAAGGGACTGAACTGATCACATCAGGAGCACCCTAAAGGAAATAGACAAAGTACTTTACAATTCTTGCCACTGGTTTCTTAAAGGAAAATTAAGAAATCTTTAAAAAGCCTTCTCAGTCTGTTTCACAAATGAAACAAATAGATGTGGAAGATGGTATTTGGATTTCCTGTTCCATTATCATTTTCACCTCTCAGAAATTGTAACCTGTATTTATTTTAGTTTCTGTTGCTCTTCCTATCACCAGGGACTAGAACACAAGTCAGGACTGAGGCTCCTTCCCTGCCATGTGAGGTGACAGGGACATTCAGCAACACTTGTGTACAGGGTAGATGTGTCTCCTGGGATCGCCCAGTCTGGGAATGCTCCTGGATCATCCCATGTAGAGATGCCTGGCAAGGGGTCAGCTCTCCTTTGTACCTATGGGGCCAGGGAGCTGGGGATTGATGAACAACTCACACTCCTCCCCACTGACTCTGCCTTCTGCTTCCCAACTCCAATAAATCCTTGCCTTCTCTACTTGCCTATTTTGTGAGTCTTCCTTATTTTCCATACTACTTATGGAAATTGTATCTTTCTCTATTGATAGTTCATTCATTGTGTTCTGCATGTGTAGGTTTAGTACATATGAGTGGCAATAGAATAATATATTAATCTGTAATATCAATTTACACCATTTCATTCTGACTAAGATTTATTTTTCTCATTTATGGCAGTTTGTCACCATTCTGTCATTATTTCCTTCTTTGAGGATGTCTTACTGATGGGAAAAATGAAAATTATTCATTTTTTACTATTCATACATTTGCATTCTTTACTTTGTATTTCTCCATTATTTTTTCTGAGTAGGAGTCTGAGTATTTTGTTTGAAAAATACTTCTTAAGGTAATTGCATTTTCCTGGATACTTCCTAGGGAATTTCGCACCTTTCCTATAGGAAACATGAACGAACACCTGATTTGTCTTTTTTGCAATTAGATATTTTTCCCTCTAGATGTCTCATGATTTTCATTTCTGGAAAAAATAAAACTGTAGTTTCTTTAGGAAAACATTTGAAGAATTTTAACAGACCTTTCTTTGTTTTTAATTCAATGAACTGAACTCATACTTGAGCTTGCTTTTATAAGGCACAAATGATCAGCAGTTCAGATATTCAAAATCCTTTAAGTATGTAAACTCCTGCTGGCAAAAAAAAAAAAATCAACATGAAGGGCATGTACTACTGGCTATCCCACTGTTGTTGTTTTCTTAAGAATCTACTGATAGTCTTGCTTTACTTCTTACTCCTACTGTCAAAGTTTCAGTAGCATCCTCCTGCTCATATTTCTCTTTAATACGCTTACTCCTGTAAGTCAGATAGACAGCACAAGGGCTCTTTGCAGTATTTGTTTTCATGTATTCCTTCATTATGGAACTCATTTCAGCTGGACCATTAAATAACACCTAAGTGGCAAGAAAGAGGCAGTATATCCATCATATAGTGAATACGAAGCATTTAATGCAGATCTCAAATCGATCCTTTTCTTCAAATACTAATTTTTATTTATTTCCCCTCCCCAGGGGGCTTAGCAAATAAAATATGATATTCATGCCAGTGTGGATTTATAACACCAGGAGGGAGATGAAATAAAAGAGCTGAGCATACTGTATTAGCTATTATTCATAAACTATTTCCACTTGGCAGATGTTTGCTGTGAGGCTGAGAATGCGGTACTACCCCTCCCTTTCAGTTTGACCGAAGCTGATAAGTTGCTTCAAGTTCACACATCACTGCAACTGAGAACAAATTCCATGACTAAAGAGACTCATTCCTGTTTCCTGACACACTCACTGCGTGCCTTCCTCCTAAAGAAAGCTTAGTTAATATTCCAAAGGCAGAAATCCAGACTATGTCTTCATAAGCACAGAAACCTTCAAAGGAAAAAAAATTACTCCCTCCTGGGATTTTGATCTTGGTTGTCTTTCTGACATTGTTGCTATTGAGAATAAAGCAACGTTGGGCCTAGGGAGACTTTAATCTCAGTTTAGATTTCCCAGATCTTTTCTTAAATTTTGTATTACCAAATTGATTTAATGTCAATATGCTATCTAAAGTTCAAGTCAAGAAAAAGTGATGTTGTAGTTCTAAACATTTTAGAACTGGTATACGTTCATGTTTTCAAATAAGACTTTCTCCACCACTCTCTTGTCTTCCTTCAAGCCCTCTATCTTCATAAAATCTCAAAGAATTTGGCTCGTCAGAGTTTTCAGCTTTTGTCCACGAATAGACCTACACATGGTCCTATGTGTTATTTTTGCAGACATAATTGTTTTAATATATCAAGGCCCTTTGGCAAGCTCATATGCTTTTTACTTTGTTACTCATTCTACACATTTAAATGTCTAAAAAATATAGATAAAATTTAATTTACATATGACAGTCAAAAAAAGAGAAATTATTTTAAATTGTTTTTGGAGCAATGACAAAATATGTGGACCATTTGATAATTTTTGATCTGTGAATGTGTAAAAAGATGACATTTTGAGTTAAAAATTAAGAAAGATATGTTCATATGTTTTCTTTACACCTCCATGGGGGTTATTAACATTTCCAGTAAATATTCATACCAGTTGAATCTTGAAATTATCTATCCAACAACATCCAGAGATGTTCTGATTTTTTAAAAAAAAGAAAATCCTTAACAGATGTCAGAATTAAAAGGAAGTATCGGGAAATTTGCAACTGGTAAGAATCCCTTATGTTAACAGTTTGACTTGGAATGATACAGTTTTAGAATTTCTTTTGTCAATGGAAGCTGAATAGCAGTTAAGCAGGCAAAGTAAATCTGTGGATGGATTTTGATCCATCTGTCTTCTACTTTTAGGACTTCCACAGAGCAGTGTATAAGTGACCTGAAGACAAAATATGGTTTGGGGAAAACTGTGTGCTGGAGTATATATCAATTACTAACAATCAAAATGGAGAGGGACTTTTTACACAGGCGTGTAGTGAAAGGACAAGGGGCAATGGCTTTAAAATGAAAGAGGGGAGATTTCTATTAGATATAAGGAAGAAATTTTTCACTCAGAGTGGTGAGGCACTGGAACAGGTTGCCCAGAGAAATTGTAGATGCCCAATCCCTGGAAGTGTTCAAGGCCAGGCTGGATGAGGCTTTGGGCAACCTGGTGTAGTGGAGGGTGTCCCTGCCCATGGCAGGGGGGTTCAAACTAAGTGATCTTTGAGATCCCTTCCAACTCAAACCACTCTGTGATTCTAAAATACAAAATTTAGCTATCTTGCTGTTTATTACCATTTGTTTGTATATGATCTTTGGAATTGCAGATACAGAGAGTACTCTTCTTCACCTGCTCTACTGACTTTACCTAACAGTTGCAGGACAATATTCTACAAACCACTCTAAGACTCCTAATATTTCTGAGAGCTAAGTATAAGTGTAACCTGTTTTTAAAGTTTATACATACTTTGTTTATAGATATATATCCAGCAAGATCAGAAAAACCCATTGGGGTTTACAAGTCAATAACACCAGGTCAGCGAATGAGATCCCTCCCAGGCCTTTATTGAAACTGGGCTGTCTGGGAAGGACAGCGGATGAAGTTGTGGATTAGAAGGCAAAAAAACAGACTTCCCACAAAAACAGCAGTCATGCTATTGAAAGTGTGAGACTCAATTCCTCGTTATCTACAAATTTCTTGGCAATTGACAACCAGAAGTAGATTCAGCCATCACAGTTTACTACTTAACTGACTGTACAGCTCCCGTAAGCCAGGATTGTACCATGAAGATAACATTTCCACCGAAAATTTCTTCATCACCTCAGTTGTCCCTTGCTTCAGTTCTATTTGCTTCCTTTCATGCTTCTGTTTGTGTCAGGAGATTCAGGCATAAAACTTTGAGTCCATATTTTTAGAAAAATACTCGCAACCCAGAAACCTGTCAGGGGAACTTTATTTGAGCCCACAGTTTCAAAAGCCCCTGGGGTTAAAAATTCAATGTCTAGAGTATTACTGTGTTTGTAACAGATACACTCTTCACAGAGGGGTCAGTGTGCACCAGCTCTACTTCTTCACTACTTGCTTCAGCTTTTCTCCTTTTTAACTCTAGAATGTGTAGAGATTTAAATCTCACAATATGCTGCCTAATAGGAATATTTTCTTAGGACTGACCTGCTCTGGAGAACAGCTCAGGTTTTGTGGTTGTGTTTTTTAGAGTGTCGCTTTGGGTTATTTTAAGCGTAGCTTTCTGAAATTCACTATGGCTAATCATTGCCACTGTTGCATTAGTGGCAAATGCCTAAAGCAATTTTTTTGGTTGTTTATTTGTGTTTTTTTTGTTTTTTTTATGTTCCCTTTCTTCAAATTTTGCCTAATGGTGATAAAGGAAGGAGACTGGTCTCTGCACTTTCTAAGATACTGTTACTTGCACAATAAATAAAAAAAAAAAAGCAGAAGTGCTTTGGATTGATACAGTCCTCTGTGAAGGATCTTTTCCTCCAGACCATATTCTACGTGAAGTGAAATCCATTCTGAGTTTGTAGTGGAAAAACTTATTGCCTTGAGATTGAATAAGAACCCTAGCTTTTATGAAGAGACTCTCCATTTTCCATACTCTCAGGATGGAGCCTGGAGGGCTGGGGTTTGGAAGGCTCAGTGAAACTTGCACAGTACCTTTGGCTGAATATTTTGGAAAAAAAAAATTAGAAAGCTTTCGAAATCACTTGCAAGCCTTTGTAGGTTCTCAAAGTTTCTCTCTTTCTGAGTATGTCACTTCACTGCCATGAAGGTGGTTTGCCCCATCTATTCTGCAAAATAATCCTTCCCCTGAGGAGCTGGCAATCTCCCAGAAAAAAACCTCAAGCTCTTTGTTACTTGGCACTGTGTGAAGATTGAAAGCGTGTCTCAACGATTGGTCCTATCACTGTAAGACAGGAACTATTAAGTGCTAGAAGGGATGAAATGCATGTATCTATCATGATTTTTGACATCTTTCCTCATTTTCCCTTTCCAGGTAAGAAAATTCTGCATTTTCATGCTTGAAAAAAGAAATGTCCTGAGGGAAAGAAGTAGCTTTTCCTCTTTTATGTCTGCATTTTTTTCACTTGGTTTAGTGCCAGACTACAACAATGTAGACTTAATCAGTTACATAGTTTCACTATTTTTAATGATATTCTTAACGTCTTTCTAGAATCCATCCCTTCTCTTGGACACAGGACAATCTAGTTTGATCCTTTTTTTTTTGTTTTAGACAAAATGCTGTATTCAATCTACTAAATAGAGATTAATTAATGAGGAGAAAACTGGTAGATTTAACCCAAATGATTTAGTTCTGCCTCTGTATATTGTGATTCATTGTCACTCCTGCTTCCTAGAGTGTTTGTACCAGCACTGAGTGGAAGCGTTGGCTGACAAGAGGGTAGCTGTTGCAGTTTTTATAATACAATTGTATTTTTTTTAAATTAGAAATTATTTTAATGCACAACAACCTTTTGATAACAAATATTTCATGTCTGATGATCTGCCTCTGAAAACTACTGCAAATCTTCATGCTTCAGGTCTGGTCTCATATGATGGACTTCTAGGATGCATGAGATTCTACCACCTTCTGGGACGGTAACATCAGGAGGGGTGCCAGGGACTAGATGATCTGTAACAGCTGCTTGAGCATGGGTTAGTTCGGGGTGATGGCCTTGCTACTGAGAGACCATTGGTCTTAGTTTCTTAGAGCTTCCAGTAGCACATGCATCTTTCCATGTGTGTCTGACCAGGCACTTTCAAGGCTTCTAGGGCTCTGGCTCCTCCAACTCAGAAAGATAGTCTCCATAACTCTTCTCCCTCATAGAAATTCACCTGCTTTTCTAGGACTTCCTGATCTAGATTTCCAGAATTCTTATCTTATCTTGTCCTTCACCATTCTGGATATCCTAAAAGTATTTTCAAGATTTGTGCAGCCCAGGAGGTTTATGTAGCTCACTATAAATTAGTGGGAGGTTACAAGTGACACCAGCTCTGATGACGCTTGACAATTAACTTATTTCATACTGAAAAAATCAAACACAAATAATATAGTCTCTCAGTGCTCACATAAACATAAGTCCACACTTTCCTTACTGTGTAAGGAAAGGGTTAAAAAACTGGCCATTCAGCATGATTTCTCTCAAGTTAACTAACTCAAACATTTACTCAGAGTTTGACTCTATTCGCAGACTAGTAATTTCAATCACCATTGATGCTTCACTCACTTGATGGAAGGGTTATAATCAAAGGATGAAGTGAACTGAAGAGCTAGAAGTAGATGTGTGCATCTAAACAACAGCTCTGCTAAATACAGTTGGGATGAGTCATTTTGAAAAGAAAGTAGTTTAATGGATGACCTTGTAAGAGCCCTGAAAATATGGGACCGCACAACCTGGCAGCAGTTTTACAACACCTAAATAGGTTATGTTCATCCAAGTAATATTTTTAGGTGTTTTTTCCCCTTATTCCAAACGCGTTTTATGTATTTTAGTCAAGCTTTCTGTCTCCTCATGCTGAAAAATTGCTGATGTTTTCACTCTGCAGAAATTGAGGACATTTCTGCTCTCTCTGCCTTATGAATCAGCAAACCTTTCTCTTTAAAAAAAAAAAATCAACGTTTTCAGAACAAAGTAGGAATAGTGAACTTGCAATTTTTTTTCTGTTGTTGCTTCTTACTGAGAAAAGGAGAGGAGAAATTACTCCAAGAGTCATATCTAGATCTTTTTCTAGAGCTCAGGTGGGATTTTTCTTTCTACAGCTTATTCTCCCTCAATCGTTTACATATTTGGATTTTGTCTTATTACCATTTTTTAGTTGAACAACCATTCAAGGAGATCAGTACAGAAAATCAAATCTAGCTTTTGGAGAAAAAGACAACAATTTCAGATCCAAAGTTTTCCTGTTAGAAAAGATTATGAGTTTATTTTGAGCATGCTTTTTCACATGCTTTCACTATGGTTTTTTTAGCTCTTTTTTCTTCGCAGCACACATTTTGGTATTCTACCCGGTTTGGTTTAGCATGTCATACATAAAAATGTTTCTTTTTATTCTTGGTTTTATACATAACTATATAGAATGAAAATAACTTATTTGCCTATTACTAGTGCAAGTTTTTGCTACTTTGTGTTGCTTTGTCAAGCCAGTAACTATCATAAATGGAGTGATTTATATTTTTTCATATATGTACGTCACTATTTATTTGCCAGTAATTACATAAAGCAAACCAATGTATAGTCTGTAAGTGAACAAGCTGCTAAGAAGAGCAGAGAACAACTGCAACAAAAAAAAACTATACAACATAAGAAGGACATGGACCAGTTGGAGATGGTCCAGAGGAGGGCCACGAAGATGATAAGAGGGCTGGAGCACCTTTCCTATGAGGACAGGCTGAAAGAGTTGGGACTGTTCAGCCTGGAGAAGAGGAGGCTCCGGGGTGACCTTATAGTGGTCTTCCAGTACCTCAAGGGGGCCTACAAGAAAGATAGGGAGAGGCTGTTCAGGAGGGCCTGTTGTGATAGGACAAGGGGTAATGGTTTTAAAATAGAGGGAGGTAGATTCAGATTGGATATTAGGAAAAATTTTTTACCATGAGAGTTGTAGAACACTGGAACAGGTTGCCCAGAGAGGTGGTGGATGCTCCATCCCTGGAGACGTTCAAGGCCAGGTTGGACGAGGCCCTGAGCAACCTGATCTAGTTGGAGATATCCCTGTTCCTTGCAGGGGAGTTGGACTAGATGACCTTTGAAGGTCCCTTCCAGCCCTAACCATTCTATGATTCTGTTTGTAGCTTGCCTTCCTCAATGTTTGGGCAAGAGTCTTACAGATGATGTCTGGAGAGTTAATGATCAGTGTTTTTCTCAAATCATATTATTTTTTGTATTTTACCTCGTCACCCAAAATATGAGTCAACAAAATATCATTATTTCATTTGAAAGGAAGGAATTCTGAGATTTCAATAGTAAAATGAAGTAACTAAAGTATTGAAAAAGAATATAAATGAAATCTATGCAAAAATTGCTTTTCACTTTAGTGGAAAGTTGCATTCTTATTCTGACTTTAAAACTTCAGCGACTTACAGAAGGGAATGTGGCAGCTAGGGACCGCACAAGGAGTAAGGCTATACAAGAGCATCATTGCATCCTGAAACTTGCAAAGCTTTAGCCCAAAATTCACATCTCCATTGTAAATCCTCTCTTTTCCCCCCATCTTCTCTTTACGAAAGCAGAAAGGAGTTAGGAAGGAAGTAGTATATCTTTATATTTTTACATACATGTATTAATAATTTATTCTCAACCTAACACATTCTGCAGAATAGGGAAAACATATTTTTTTAAAAAAAAAATGGTATGGTGATATGTAGCCACTCTGACGACTTCTGAGAGAAGACAAGTAATGTAGCAAGAAATGTCAAAGAAATTTCTGTTGCCTTAAGTGAGAATTTGTTTCAATAATTGAGGTTTCTGGGATTGATGGCCTAATTTAAGAAGGTCACACAACAAGAGAGAAGAATAGACCTAAAAAACTACCAACTATATATGTGTTTCTGGGTGTGTGTTCTGTTTGTTGTCCACCTCATTTTCCAATTCACAGAAAAAAATATGTAATAGCCCTCTAGTTTCCATTGTTGTAAGGTCAAACTCAGTTTACTGAATGCTCCCAGTACCTCCTAGAGATTCGGTGTATTCATTTATATCAGAGCTACCACCAATTTTAGTTTAAGGATCAGCACAAGAACCAGTGCTCAAATTGTTTTCAAACATGGAGATGAGCACTACACCTTACTTGGAAAGTGAGATGCTGAGTAGTCTGCGATCCTCCCTGCTGTTGGGTTGTGTTTCCTCCTGCCCTCCTTGAGCATATGCCAGCACACAATGCTAATGATGCCTGAAAGCACCTAATCAGATGACAGTCAGAAAAGCTTCTCACCAATAGCTCATCAGTCTCCTAACTCTTATAACATCTCCAGATTTGATTCTTCCTTCATCTACACAGATTAAATCTGCAGTTAGTTCCACTGACAGTGGGACCACTGCATTGATGCTCTATGTGGGTAACTGAGCAAAGAATGATGCGGTATGCAGCAACACACTATAAAATGTGCCTCCAAGTCATTAACTTAAATTTTGTCTCTTTTTTTCAGGTGACAACAATGTTATGAGCATTATCTAAGGAAGTACAAATGCAAAGACAGTCTTTCTGCTTATAAGATATTACAAGAAAGAACAGACATAAAAAGATGGATGTAACAGGAAAGAAAGTATTTGAAATTTTTATGCTTCGTTGACTTACCTTTTTTCTCCTCTGTCAAAACAATATGGCAAAGAAGATACTATATTTGCCAAAACTGAAGAAACAGTGAATCTTTGAAAAGAATTTCAATAACGGATGTGGGAAATTGTTAAATACATTTCAGACAAAGGGGAATAAGCAGTGAGGAGAGAGTGGGCAGGGGACAAGAAGCAGACATCAGACAGTACTCACAGGTGGTGATTAATGTGTATTCAGCGTGCTTTTTTATTTATGATGAGTCTTTAAGTATAGCAAGTAGACTAACAAATGTTTTCAAGAGTTTGTTAGGGACATATGAACTCAAGCTGTTCATACCATTAGTCTTACACAGAAGAGTTCAAAACATGCAACGCTTTGCCCAAAGCATTGTAATAGCAAGGAAAAGTATTTGTAACACAATTCACAACCAGTCTCTCAACTGGTCTTTGAGTCAACTCATGACACCATGTCGTGGGTTAGGCTGAGTCCGTCAACCAAACCCACGCAGCTCTCCCAGTCCAGTAAAATGGAGAGGAGAGAAAAAATGTAATAAAAGAGCTGAGGATCGAGACAGGAACAGAGGAGCACCCACCAACCACGGTCCCGGGCAAAAGAGGCTTTTTCTTAATGCAAAACTATTTATTAACAGCTACCTAGAAAGAGAAAAGCACACAAAAACGGTTACTTAAGAGAATAACGAGAAAACAAGGCCAGGTCTTAAAACCAACACCACTCCCCCCCACCTTTGCCTCTTCTTCCCAGCTCTACCTCCTCCCCCCAGCGGCGCAGGGGGGCAGGGAATGGGGGAGTGCAGGTCAGTTCATCCAAGTTGTTACTGCCGCTTCTCTTAAAGGAAAAGGAGTCCTTACACCATTGTCCCTTGCTCCAGCGGATCCCCTACTCACGGCGAAGGCGTGAATCCTGCCCGCTGGGGGGCAAATCCTTACCCCCATCGGATTTGCCCCAAGTGCGGGCTTTACCAGTCCTGGGCTTTTAAGGAGCTGCAGCCACTCGCTCTGGCGTGGGTCATCAACAAACTTTAAATGTGCTCCGGCGTGGGTCGTCATGTCGACCTTAAATGCGTCTCCGTACAGACTCTGAATGCGTAAAATGCGTAAAAGTGTCTCTACCTGTGCCCATGATTCACAATAGTCTCAGGCTTAGGCATCTCTTTCCAACGTGGGTCATCCACTGGTTGCGAGTGGGTTTTCTGCTTGCTCCACCGAGGACTGTTTGTTAGAAGGGGCCGCTCACAAGGGGGACTCAGCCGCGGCACACGTTGTTCCGTTCCATCTTCACTGACCTCTTAGCTGTGTGGCCGTTTCTCTTAGATTTCAGTCCTGTCTGGGTGAACTCGGCCCGGTGGGCGCCCCAGCAGCGGGGCTCTCCCCGAGTTCCCCAAGTGGCTCCGCCGCCGCCATCCTCGACGGAGCGGGCACCGGCATGGAGCGGGCCCGGCCCAGACCAGGCCAGGCCGCCGGCCCAGCCGGGAGCGGGGGCCGTGCCCCCCTCTCCCCTCTCCTCGCTCCTGGGCACAGGCGCACCTTTCCGGTTCCTTTGTCCGACGTAAATAGGGCAATTCGCAGAGGCGCCGATTGGCTCAAGCCCCGAGGGGGACGGGAGTCCGGTCTGATGGGCAGCTTGTGCCACCCGGACCTCCCCCCCCCACTTCAAACCATAACACACCAACACCCTGTTTTACTCAGGTTTTGCCTGGGCTGGCTAGTTTGTTTTTACTTTGTGCTATTTAATCTACTAGCTTCTCCTGTTTAGTTTAAGCCTTTGAGGGCTCAAATATGTTCTTTTTTTTCCCCCCATTTTCCTCCTGTAGAAGATGATTTCAGGCCCTTTCTGGGTCTGTTCTCATTTAGTAGTCATCTTGCAGGAGCAAAGCATAATTTCACATGAATCTGATGCTTCTTTCACTGTTGATCATCCTGCACACACATTATCTTGCTGCTGCAAAGGGTCATGCATGGTGTTTTATCACATTATATTTTCTGTTTGACCTTTTTCTACTATCCATAAGAATTTAGATTATCCTTGTTTGTATCTTTTGGTGGTTATGCAGTCAGGTAGTCTCTTTTACACTTCCTGTAGAACAGTATGTTAGCCAGTGACAATCCCCAGCTCAAGAGCATCGCTATATAAATTTGTTGTGCCAATTAGTTCCCAAATTTTTTATGGATTTTTTTAAGTTATTATGATACTGTTTTCTATTAAATCATTAGACTGTGTATACCCTGGGCTTAGAGCTTGGTGTTTAGATTTATGCTCTTCTAAAAATGTATAAATGCACAAAATCAAATTATGATTGATTGCCTACCATTACTATAATTGGCTTCCCACAGTTCTTATATCGGAGACATGTCCTGCAACTGTATTCTTTAATAATGTTATTTCTGTCTAGTATGATAACAATATAGAGCAAATACATATTCTTAGGTTTGCTTTTGTTGTTTCATTAGCTTCTCTGGTTACTTCAAAAATATATTTTCATGGGCTCAAGCTTTTCATCATTCTCTCAAAAAGGATACATCGTGCAACAGGCCAACTTTAGGTTACATTCTTTGTTTTCTAAAATAGAAACTTATTCAAGGTTACTTTACTTAAACACTCAGTTTGCATAATATAGTAAAAAAAAAAAAACAACTATTTGCCCAGTACATAGTCAGTTCTCTTTGCCTGTGTTCAATTTCTGTTTTTTCTCATTATTTTAACTCAGGTATTTAGCATGCTGTCTCATGTACTAATGCCCTGCTCATAAATTCTGCTCAGTCAGAGGTCTGATTCCACTCAGTGTTTTCCAGACTTGTGTGTATCAGTTTGATAACTGGCCTGTTCTTTCTCCTTGACTATCAAGTAATACTAGAGTTTTCATCCTACAGACATTAACAAGATAGAATGACATACTTCATTTTTTCAGTGACTTCACTTGACTTCATGAAGTGATATACTTCTTATTTGAATCTCTTAATCCCTTGGCTTTATTTTTAGCAATTTAAACCTTATTAGAGACTGAACTTAATTCAAGAACTTTTCTTTATCACAGAATGTTAGGGATTGGAAGGGACCTCAAAGGATCATCCAGTCCAATCCCCCTGCTGGAGCAGGACCACCTAGATCAGATCACACAAAAACATGTCCAGGCAGGTTTGGAACACCTCCAGAGAAGGAGACTCCACAACCTCTCTGGGCAGCCTGTTCCAGTGTTCTGTTACCCTTACTGGGAAGAAGTTCTGCCTCATGTTTAAGCTGAACCTCCTATGTTCCAGCTTGTATCTATTTCACCTTGTCCTATCATTGGATGACACTGAGAAGAGCCTGGCTCCATCCTCATGGCAGTCACCCTTTACATATTTATAAACATTAATGAGGTCTCCCCTTCTCCAAGCAAAAGAGACCCAGCTCCCTCAGCCTTTCCTCATAAGGGAGATGCTCCACTCCCTTCATCATCTTTGTGGCCCTGTGCTGGACTCTCTCCAGCAGTTCCTTGTCCTTCTTGAACTGAGGGGCCCAGAACTGGACACAATATTCCAGATGCGGCCTCACCAGGGCAGAGTAGAGAGGGAGGAGAACCTCTCTTGACCTACTAACCACACCCCTTCTAATACACCCCAGGATGCCATTGGCCTTCTTGGCCACAAAGGCACATTGCTGGCTCATAGTCATCCTGCTGTCCACCGGGACCCCGAGGTCCCTTTCCCCTGTGCTGTTCCCCAACAGTTCAGTCCCCAGCTTGTACTGGTACATGAGGTTGTTCTTACCCAGGTGCAAGACTCTACACTTGCTCTTGTTGTATTTCATTAAATTTCTCCCTGCCCAACTCTCCAGCCTGTCCAGGTCTCTCTGAATGGCAGCACAGCTTTCAGGTGTGTCAGCCACTCCTCCCAGTTTAGTGTCATCAGCAAACTTGCTGACCATGTGCTCTATCCCCTCATCCAAGTCATTGATGAATATGTTAAACAATACAGGTCCCAGTACTGACCCTTGAGGGACTCCACTGGATACAGGCCTCCAACTGGACTCTGTCCCATTGACCACTACTCTCTGGCTTCTATCCTTCAGCCAGTTCACAATCCACCTCACTATCTGATCATCCAGACCACACTTCCTCAGTTTAGCTGTGAGGATGCTGTGGGAGACTGTGTCAAATGCTTTACTGAAGTCGAGATAGACCACATCCACTGCTCTGCCACCATCCACCCACTGGGTGATGTCCTCATAAAAGGCTATGAGGTTTGTCAAGCACAACTTCCCCTTAGTGAAGCCATGTTGACTGCCCCTAATGACCCTCTTATCCTTGATATGCCTAGAGACAGCACCAAGGATAAGTTGTTCCATCATCTTTCCAGGAATGGAGGTGAGGCTGACGGGTCTATAGTTACCTGGGTCTTCCTTGCCCTTTTTGAAGACTGGAGTGACATTTGCTTTTCTCCAGTCCTCAGACACCTCTCCCCTTCCCCACGATTTAGCAAAGATGATGGTGAGTGGCCTGGCAATGACATCTGCCAGCTCCCTCAGCACCTGCAGGTGCATCCCATCAGGACCCATGGACTTATGAATGGCCAGATTGCTTAACTGGTCCCTAACAAAGTCTTCGTCAACCAGGGTAGACTCCTCCTCTATCCTGACTTCCTCAGGAGCCTCAGGGTTCCGGGGCTCATGAGGATAACCTCCAGCAGTATAGACTGAGGCAAAGAAGGCATTCAGTAACTCTGCCTTCTTCTCATCCTCTGTCACCAGGGCACCCTCCTCATTCACCAGTGGGCCTACATTGCCTCTAGTGTTAGTTTTATCTGCAATGTAGTTAAAGAAGCCC
Organism: Tauraco erythrolophus; assembly: GCF_009769465.1. NCBI lineage: Eukaryota > Metazoa > Chordata > Aves > Musophagiformes > Musophagidae > Tauraco > Tauraco erythrolophus. The sequence continues at coordinate 2,344,598 of NC_141470.1, forward strand.
TTTCTGTTGTCCTTGACCTTTCTTGCAAGGTTTAATTCCAAGGAGGTCTTAGCTTTCCTAGTTGCCTCCCTTCATAGAATCATAGAATGGTTAGGGCTGGAAGGGACCTTCAAAGGTCATCTAGTCCAACCCCCCTGCAAGGAACAGGGATATCTCCAACTAGATCAGGTTGCTCAGGGCCTCGTCCAACCTGGCCTTGAACATCTCCAGGGATGGAGCATCCACCACCTCTCTGGGCAACCTGTTCCTGTGTTCCACAACTCTCATGGTAAAAAACTTTTTCCTAATATCCAATCTGAATCTACCTCCCTCTATTTTAAAACCATTACCCCTTGTCCTATCACAACAGGCCCTCCTGAATAGCCTCTCCCCATCTTTCCTGTAGGCCCCCTTGAGGTACTGGAAGACCGCTATAAGGTCACCCCGGAGCCTCCTCTTCTCCAGGCTGAACAGCCCCAACTCTTTCAGCCTGTCCTCATAGGAAAGGTGCTCCAGCCCTCTTATCATCTTCGTGGCCCTCCTCTGGACCCTCTCCAACTGGTCCATGTCCTTCTTATGTTGGGGGCTCCAGAACTGGACGCAGTACTCCAGGTGAGGTCTCACGAGGGCAGAGTAGAGGGGGAGAATCACCTCTCTCAACCTGCTGGCCACGCTCCTCTTGATGCAGCCCAGGACGCGGTTGGCCTTCTGGGCCGCAAGAGCACATTGCCGGCTCATATTGAGCTTCTCGTCCACATCCTCTGACAGCAGACGTATATTGTTCCCAAGTGGCCTGCCCCTCCTTCCATGATCTGTACACTCTCTCTTTCCACTTGAGTTTGCCCAACAGTTCCCCATTTAACCATGCAGGTCTCTTGGTGCCCCTTCTTGACTTCCTACCTGTTGGGATGCACTGTTCTTGAGCTCGGAAGAAGAGGTCCTTGAAGGCTAACCAACTATCTTGGGCCCTTTTACCTTCCAGTACTCTGTCCCATGGGATTTCTCCTAGCAATTGTTTGAAAAGATCAAAGTTGGCCCTACTGAAGTCCAGGGTTCTATTTCTGCTAGGTATTCTCTTCCTGCCACATGAGATCCTGAACTCCACCATTTCATGGTCACTACAACCAAGGCTACCCTCGACCTTCAGTGCTTCAACCAGACCCTCCTTATTAATGAGAATAAGATCCAGCAGCGCTCCTCTCCTAGTAGGCTCATCCACCATTTGTATCAGGAAGTTATCATCAATGCACTGAAGGAACCTCCTGGACTGTGGATGGCTGGCTGAGTAGGCCTTCCAGCAGATATCAGGATAGTTGAAGTCCCCCATGACAGCTAGGGCCTGCATTTGCGAGACCGCTGTCAGCTGCCTGTAGAAGGCCTCATCAACCTCCTCATCCTGGTCCGGTGGTCTGTAATAGACACCAACAACAGTATCACACATGCCAGATTGCCCTTTAATTTGCACCCACAAGCTCTCAACTTGCTCCTTATCCGACCCTGGACAGAACTCAATGCACCTGAGTTGCTCCTTCACATAAAGAGCAACTCCACCACCTCGCCTTGCTGGCCTATCTTTCCTGAAGAGGACATAGCTGTCCATGACCACATTCCAGTCACACGAGCTGTCCCACCAAGTCTCAGTAATTGCTACCAGATCATAACCCCCTGATCGAACACAGATTTCTAACTCCTCCTGTTTATTCCCCATACTGCGTGCATTGGTGTACAGGCATTTCAGAGAGCCAGCTGAGCACACCGATGTCACCCTAGGGGGGTGGGAGGCCTTATTCCCTGGGCCTAGTTTGCTGAGCCTAGTTATATCCCCCTCCCCCTTCCAACCTAGTTTAAAGCCCTCTTGATGAGGCCTGCCAGCTCATGAGCCAGAATCCTTTTCCTCTTTTGAGACAGCTGAAATCCATCATTTGCCATCAGACCTGGTTCTGTGAAAGCCTCCCTGTGATCAAAGAAACCAAAATTATGTCAGTGGCACCAGCTTCTGAGCCATCTGTTAATCAGGTGTGTTTTCCTGTTCCTGTCTGTATTCTTCCCTGCCACTAAAGGGATTGAGGAAAACACTACCTGCGCTCCTGACCCTTCAACCAATTGTCCCAAACTTAATTCAGGAACTTTTCTTTGTTTTTCTTTGGGTTTTATGCATTTTTCCTATATCTAAGCCTGTAGCTTTGGCTTCTTACTGGAATTATTTTCCATATAGACAAGACAATATCAGGAAGAATGCAAACGAGAGCCCAAATCAAGAGGCAGAACTAAAGTTTTCAGCACTTACCAATGAAGACAGAAAGTAAGAGACAGCTTACTACTGGGTTATATTGCAAGTTGTACACCAATATCTTTTCAGATCCAGGCACTGTTGCATAACTGCCTCAAGAGAGTCTTATTGACTGTGATATGTTCTTGCAGGAAAAGCTTGGTGCCACAAGCGTGACAGGTGTTATTAATTTATAGCTAAAGAATGGGCAGGTAGGTCTAGGTTTTCCTGTTTACCCTGCTTTTCAGCTTGCAGCACAGGCAAAAGCCAGATTCGTAAGCTGGATCGGTCAGTGTTGAGGGGAGCTGCTCCAGAGCCAGCTTGATCCACAGTGGAGTGGCAGATCTTGGTGCACAGTGGGTTTTCCCACAGGGAAACACCAGGGGAACACCAGGGGAGCAAAGGAGCCAGCAGCTCTTGCGGAGGTGCTGATATGGCCTGGCTGTTGTCAGAACACTCTCTATGATAGTTGAAAAGTCATGGCAGTCAGGTGAAGTCTTTGATGAATGGAAAAAGGGATAAATGGCACCCATTTTTGAAAAAGGTAGAAAGGAGGACCCTGAGAACTGTCAGCCTCACTTTTGTGCCTGGGAAGATCATGGAACAAATCCATGATCTTGTCAATCTATGTTAAGGCACATGGAGGACAGGAAGGTGATTCAAGACAACCAGCATGGCTTCACCAAGAGTAAGTCCTGCCTGACCAACCTAGTGGTCTTCTATAATGGAGTGACTACATCAGTGGAAAAGGGAAGAGATACAGTTATTGTCTAGCTGGACTTCTTTGAAGCCTTTGACACGGTCCCCCACAAATCCTTCTCTCTACATTGGAGAGATATGGATTTGATTGGTGGAATGTTTGGTGGATAAGGAATTGGTTGGATGGTTGCATCTAGAGAGTAATGGTCAACAGCTCCATGTCCAGATGGAGACTGACGTCAAGTCAGGGTTCCATATTGGGACTAGTACTGTTTAATATCTACATCAATAAGATAGTGGGATTGAGTGCACCCTCAGCAAGTTTGCAGACAACACTCAGCTGAGTGGTGCATTTGACATGTCTGAAGGACAAGATGACATTCAGAGGGACCTGGACAAGCTTAAGAAGTTGGCTTGTGTGAACCTCATGAAGTTCAACAAGGCCAAGTGCAAGGTCCTACACATGGGTTGGGTCAATCCTCAGTATCAATACAGGATGGAGGATGAAGAGATTGAGAGCAGCCCTGCCGAGAAGGACTTGGGGATACTGCTGGATGAAAAGCTGGACATAAGCCAGCAATGTGTGCTCACAGACCAGAAAACTAACCATATCCCGAGCTGCATCAAAAGAAGCGTGGCCAGCAGGTTGAGGGAAGTGATTCTGCCTCTCTACTTTGCTCTGGTGAGACCCCACCTGAGTACTGCGTTCAGCACTGGAGTCCTCAGCAGAGGAAACGCATAGACTTGTTGGACAAGGTCCAGAGGAGGGCCACAGAAATGATCATAAGCATTGAACACCTCTTCTATGATGAAAGGCTGAGAGAATTGAGGCTGTTCAGCCTAGAGAACAGAAGGCCCTGGGGAAGCCTTATTGCTGCTTTTCAGTACTTAAAGGGGACCTATAAAAGGTGGGGAAAAAATTTTTAGCAGGGCCTGTTGTGATAGGACAAGGGGTAATGGTTTTTATCTAAAAGACGGTACATCTAGACCAGACATAAAGAAGAAATTTTTTATGATGAAAGTGGTGAAACATCGGAACTGGTTGCCCAGAGAGGTGGTAGATGGTCCGTACCAGGAAACATTGAAGGTCAGGCCAGGCCTGCTGACCTGTTCTGAGTAACCTGATCTAGTTGAAGATGTCCCCGTTCATTGCAGGGGGGGCTGGTCTAGATCACCTTTAAAAGTCCCTTCCAATCCAAACTATTCTATGTTTTCTTCTCAAAAATAGTAAGTGATGAGCTAGTCCAGCTTGTTACTTCTATGAAGATTTATGTAAAAAGTCACATGATATGATCATTTTAAAAGTTTGAGAAAGTCTCAGGAGAAACTAGGTGAGACCACAGCTAGTAATTCAGGCTACCTGTAGTCAGATCTAAAAAAGAAAATCTATCCTTTGGAACTACAGAGCTGTGGGGTACAGAAGGTCTTTCTAGAGTTCCTTCCCTTTTTAATTTTTCAGTGTTCAAAAGACTACAGTCATTAAAGATTGCTATTTCTCTGCTTCTTTGCAAACAGAACTTGGGAGCAAGGTTTTTATTTCAGCTGTAGACCATAAAATCTCCCAACCATTTCTTCCCCTTGCAAGTATAAAACTACTCCCAGCATTAAAGTGGAGTTATTTTAAACTTCAAACTATGACTTTTTTAAAAGTCATAAAACTAAATCACACTCTCTAGCAAACAGCCATAAGAATTCCATGGAAACTGCAGAGGAAGAAAAGCCAGAAATTGTTTTGGTTTTAAGTGGTTTATTTTTAATCAAGCATTTTGCTGCTCTTCATTGGTCTGAAATTCTCTTGAGTCTACAGCACAGCAAATATAAAACATTGAACACTGGAGAATCTTTAAGTGCTCATAAAGACAGTAGTTGCAATGTTTTATAAAAAAAAAAAAACAACCCACACTCAAAAGTATAGATCTCCTTTCTATACACCAATAACCAGATGCTAGAATATCTCTTTTGCAGCAGTAATATCTTTGGATGGTACTAGACCATTTGCATGTTCAGTGAATTAAAAAAAAGATATGTAGATAGATTTTGCCATATCATTGTTTTCACCTTTCAGTTTCTACACAGCAGATTTTTGAGTGCTGTGCTATTGGTGCCAGTTCTGCAAACTTTGAAAACTACAGGAATACAGGTTTGTCACAAAATACAATGTATTCAGAAGCTGGAAACCCAAAAGCTGTTTCTAAAGTTGTACATGTACAATGGGCATAGGTTAGCCCTACTAGAATTCTGGTGTTACTAGGAAAGCCCGGTGAAGCCTACACATAGGCATACAGATGGGCAATTAAATATTTTGTTTTTCTATATAAAACACCTCTGCCAGTAGATACTCCTGTATTTTTCAGTGCAAAATTTGAAATTACAAAATCACATGTTGACTTTTGCTCAGCAGTTTTACAATAACGTAAAAAGTAAATTAGCCTGAACTTACTTCATAAAGGATTGCAGTCTCATCAGATTTCATAAATTAAGTTATGCTAGGTCAGTACTTTGTTAAGAAGAATAGATATGTGCTTCAGGATAAAAAGACCTGAAAAAGAATTCAGTTCTCAGCATGAGAGATTTTTTTTTTTTGTCCTTAGGCAAGATATAAAGAACTTAGAAAGGTAAAGGTAGAACCTGGTAGCTTTTGAGAACTTCTCACTCCCGCCCACACTACTCTCCTGTTTCTCTGAAGTGGAGCACACAAAGCTGTGTTAGCCATGTACTTCTCCCTACATTATGCAAGACATCTCAAAACAAAATCAAAAAGCTACAAAATACTGAAAGGAGGCACATTTAGAGTTAGCTGAGTAAAAACTGAGCAATGGCCACCTCGGAAAACAAAAACTCTCTGAAATTCCTTCCCAAATCATTTCCTCCTAAAGTTAAAACAATTTAAAGATACATGAAAGTATTTCTTGATATTTGGGGCGTACAGTATAGACTGAGAGGAAAGACAATCAAGTACGGATTTTTAGCTCTCATTCCTAGACTTGATTTTGTATTTCACATCCATGTAAAAATGATTTTTTGCAAGACTTTTCTGAGTAGTTATTAGAAGCAAAGTCTTCCCCATTTCTATGTAATGGTGGTTTGTCAACCACAGGAGTCCAAAAACTTTTTGTGTGTCCTTTCTGTTGAACTGTTTGCCCCCCAAAAATGGCACTGCTTCAGCAAGAGGACACATTTGAATGCCTTAGATAACAGCCTGTCATTGCTGCACTGTCTTTTGAAGATTACCTTGGTTCTGTTAGCACAACACAGAGAGTGTAGGGTGGCAAACCCCCAAGAAACAAGAATAGCAGCAAGTTAACACTGATTAACTTTGGGGAAAACCTGTGCGTTTAAGAGAACTGACCAAATCACTGACAGCACAGGCAAAAACTATTAATGTGCCTCTTGCATTACCTGAATAAAATATTCAGAAAGCAAACAAGCAAACAAAAAACCCAACAAGCAGCTGCAGGAACAGGCTACTTACCACAACCATATATTTCCTTAAGTTCCTCGCTGTAAGTTTGGCCCTGCATAGAGTTATCAGCTGAATGAAGCTTGTTACTGTAACACTGAGGTAGCTAAGAAAGCACGATTATTTAAAGATTATGCATTTAATTGCTGAGAAAAATCAACTAAATGCTGAAAGTAATTTCTAAATGAGAAAGGAATAAGGAATGTCAGTGATAAGCATATTGTCTTCATGACAGCATCTAATTACTGATCCTATAATCCTATGGTGCCAAGTGACAGTAGGTCTTACTGATGAACTTCCTGATTCTGGGGAGCAGAAATGAAACTAAAACCTTGGATCAGACTGTTCTTGGATCAGTGTGCTTACTGGGCTTCATCCTTGAAGATGCTGAGTGCTAACATGAAGCACAGATTGTGTACATCTTCCAGTGGAGAGCTGAGAGCCTCCAGCATCTTTCTATAGATCCCCAGGATGCTGCAAAATGAAGCTTTCTATCCAGAGATTAGAAAACAGCTTTGGGACAAATTACTGTGTATGTCATTGAAGATATTTAACAGCACTGCCCCCAGTACCAACCCTTGAGGAACGCCGCTTGTCACTGATCTCCACTTGGACATCAAGCCATTGACCACAAGTCTTTGAGCGTGACTATTCAGCCAATTCCCTATCCACCGAGTGGTCCTTCCATTAAATCCATGTCTTTCCAATTTAGAGACAAGAATGTAGCACAGGACAGTGTCAAATATTTTGGACAAGTCTAGATAGACGATGTCAGTTGCTCTTCCCTTATTCACCAACACTGTAACCTCATCATAGAAGGCCATCAAATTTGTGATCCTTGAATATTAACCAGCTTTCTTGGGCCCCTCTTCCCTCCAGGGCTTTATCCCATGGGAGTCTGCCAAGCAGATCCCTGAAGAGGCTAAAGTCTGCTCTCCTGAGTTCCAGGGTAGTGAGCTTGCAGTGCTCCCTCCTCGGGGTCCTAAGGATCTTGAGCTCCACCATGTCATGGTCACTACAGCCAAGGCTGTTCTTGAGCTTCACATTCCTCACCAGTTCCTCCTTGTAGTGAAAACAAGGTCAAGCATAGCATCTGTACTTGTTTGTTCCTCTCACTCAGAGAAAGAAGTTGATAGCAACGAATTCCAGGAACCTCCTGGATTGCTTCTGCCCTGCTGTGTCGTCCCTCCAACAGATATCAGGGTGGTTGAAGTTCCCCATGAGAAGCAGAGTTATTTAACATAAGGCTGCTTCTACCTGTCCATAGAGGGCCTCATGGACTCGGTCTTCCTGATCAGGTGGTCTCTATCAGATCCCCACTATAGCGTCATCTATCCCTGCCTTTCCTTTATTCTTGACCCATAAGGTCTCAGTCAGCTCCTCATCCATCCCCAGGTGGAACTCCACGTACTTCAGCAGGTCATTGACATAGAGGGAGACACCTCCTCCTTTTTTCTTTTCCCCTGCCTGTCCTTCCTAAACTGCCTGGATCCTTCCATTCCAACACTTCAATCATAGGATTCATCCCGCCATGTCTCTGTGATGCTAATATTTCTTTTGCATTTCTTTTCTTGATCTCAAAGGGACACTGAACTGAAATTTTGCAGATATTTAGGAACTAAACATTTGATCAATTCAAATCTCATCAATCTAAATTCTTTTTTTTTCTTTTAAAATGTTTAATTTGACTTCACTTTTTAAAGTTATTATCATGCAACTGAAAAGCTATTTCCAAAATACGTGGAACTCTTATTGAAATATGTGGGGTTCGTCTGCTTCAGAACTCTGTCAGAATGTTTTCTAAATGGGAAATTATCAAAACAGATTCTTGGTTTAGTGAATCTGTGTATTCTATAAAAAAGGTGATCAAAATGGTCCTGAGTGGCTCTTCTGTGAAGCTTTATTAATGTTTGATCAACACTTTGAAAGCCTAGCTACAGAAGTGTAAATCACTGTGAATATGATCATTAAAATCTCACAGCAGAACAAGGAGAACAGAACAAAATTTAAATAAAAGCAGGGAGGTGACAGTAAAGATGAAAATATTCTAACTTAGTCAAGAGTCTTGAAACTAGCCTAGTTCTCCAAGTAGCAAAGTCAATTGACTTTTTGTATCTGACATCAGTAAGAAAAGGCTCAAGCTTTGGTCCTAGCTGCACCAAGTATTTGCCATCTCCACGTCAAATTTAATCCAGAGCAGACAGACAGTGGCTTCAAACAACCACAGCTCCTCTGAGGATTAAAATGTGCACTATTGAAACAAAAAGTAGGCAGTAATTTCACCAGTCACAGGCATGCAGCTTCTTCAGGAATACAATGATGTCTATCCTAAAATAAGTTGTACAAACAGCATACTATATTACACTATATTAGTATACAGACTATTGGTTGGTTTGACATGGACTGTCAGGGAGATGCTGCAGACTGATTTACCTTTCTACTTGTCCAAATACTTGGAGGCTTTGTAATGACTACAGTAGGCTTATATTGCCTACTATCTGTGATTTATCCAGCATTTTATTATATGTACAGCAAACCACTGACAAATCAGCCTCCCTCTGAGCATCGGTATTCCACTAAATAATAGCACATTTAAAGCTAAATTGGAAGCTCATCTCTTGAAAATAACTAGTCTAAAGAATTCCCAGTTCAGTTCATTTATTCTTCTGCTTTGCCGAAGAAGAAACACAGCAGACAAAACGCTGGAGCATTTACTAGCTCACTTTCCAGTAAGAATGATACAGTTTGTTCAGATATGGCAAGTGCCCCAGTTTATACTGTAGCTGCCAACTCTCTTTAATATTCAGAGTCTAATGTCTGCACAGTTATCAAAGGCAGACAGTTGTTTCTGTTCACTCAGGCGAAGAAATATTCCAGCTAAAAGTACACTCTTTTTCCTCTGGGTTTTTCAAAAGTCTTCCAAATAAATACGTATTATTTAATAAATAAATAAATAAAAATTTAAAAGCTTTTCTATTTATTTTCTATCAGACTATGTTAATTAATGAGCTGCTTCATGTTTTTGACACGACCGAAACATCCAAACCCCATCCTCTAACATTCATTTCTATTCTGTGAAAAATAGGCATCAGCTCCTGATCAAACACCTGACTAGTGGACGGAGAAGTGAGGATACAAGTCCACAAGAATGAATAAAATAGATTTGTTATTATCCCCATGCACCAGTAAAATTGAAATTGTCATCTTTCATTCAGATATTATGAAGCCCAACTTTTCAAAAGGGCCATGTCCTGACCTGAAAAAAAAAAAAAGTCTAAAAATCTGACCTCTGCTGAGCTCCTTATGTGACTCCTTATGTGATTCTACAGTGTAAAAGGCAATGATTATTGTTAACCTTAGAGTTTCAGCACATATTTACCCAGAGAATTCTGCTAAAGCTCTCTTGGAAATGTCTCAGTGCAATAGGAATTCCTCAGTTGGTTCCCACTGCTTGTAGTTTTACGCTAGCAATGCACCCTTGATTTTGACTGGATAGATATGTGAATTAGAAAAATGCAAACATTCCAGCACAACCTCTGTATAGATACTTAAAAAATGGGTAAAATTAAATTATTTAAGATCTGAATATAGAACACTACTTTTGTTATGGAGAGAATTGAGGTAAAATAGTGCATTTTAATTTATTTGTTTAATAATTCATGAGGTATTTAGTAAGAAGGAATAACAAAAAATTCTTTCGAGACTACACTAAGACAAGCAATTAGAGAGATGCTAAATTCTGTCGTGAATGCATTCTAAATGTCCAACTTTAATGTTTTTTACTGAATTGGAGCACAGTGCCTTTCTGAAACAAACTCATCTGTGTACTCTGGAACTCAAAAGGGTTCAGGGCTCCAAGCCTCCATAAGATCCAGATACATTAATTAAAAATTATGAATCATCAACGAAGTCCATTAACGATTGAAGAAAATAACAAAATGTGTAACAGGCCTATGTGATCTTGTTTTTATTGTCCAGGCACTTCTATGATGTGTTACGTTCCTTTCTAAAAGTGAATAACTCCCTGTATTGATTTTACTGGTATTTTAGTGCCTAAAGTTTTAAGAAAATTTAAGATTTAAGAATTATCACACTCCAACATCTGCAGTCAATCCTTTTTCCCTCTACTCACATTTTCCTGTGGGGGAAACACTAGGGCTGAACTAGACCTATGTGTGGACAAATGGAAGTCTTTTAAAGTAACATTCTAGTCTCAATATAAAGAGAACAACTGAAGATTTAGCCTGTAAAGTTGATGCTTGCAATCTCTTAGGATTTGACTCAAATGTCTAAGCCAAATATCCGCACAAATACTTTGCACAAATAAGTTTTCCAGTTGCAAACACTTGAAATCTTCTTGTTTAAAAAAAAAAAAAAGTGCCAATAAGTGTTTTAGAAGGAGGCTATTAAACTATGTAAGAAAAACTCATAAAACATTATAATAAGAACAACTCACCTAAAGACTAGACATTTTATAGGAAATTTAAGAAATGCTATGCTCTTTGTTTTGGCTGGCATCATGGCTCTAGGTTTGTATTACCTTTAAAAAAACACACCTCAACCTGAAACATCAAACACAGAATCCACCTGTTCTTCTATACCATAAAGATACCTCAACGATACCCATTTCAGTTTCCTTCTGCTCCTTTTTAAAATTAAAAAAAGAAAACAAAACTGAAAATAAAATCAAAAAGCTGATTCAGGATCAGCTCAGTGAATGAATTTCCATTGAACTGCATGAGATACTTGCACTGAATTAGTAACCTCTGAGAATGGAGGGAAAGTAAATACCAATAAGGAATTACTGTGCTTGATTTTGTGAACTGGTTTTGATTTCATCTCATGAAAGCCTAGTGCTCACTAAAAGAGGACTTCTGTTGCTATTCAGTATAAATTATTGGGTTTTGATCTTATGAGGCAGTTTCAGAGTTTCATTCTATTTTTCCCTGACAAAATACATTTCACCCTGAAGGATTCCTAAGTGTTCAAGATTCAAGTGAAATAAAGGCTGATATAAGGTGGAAAACACACTCATTTTAGGACAAATCATGTAGAAAATCATGATAACCAGACAAATCTACAGAGTTTAACTATGTATAACATTGGGGCTAACTCTGCTACCTTTTAAAATCCTTGTGGGAGAATTCTGATGCTTACTCAAACACCTCCACAATTCTTTCCATTAGCTACCTTCAAAGCATAATAAGAATATCTCATAAAAATAACCAACTCTTTGAAAAGCTTCCTCTGCTGTCAGAGCCTCATTTCTCTTCTAGGTTGAAAAGGAATTCCTTGTTTTGCTTTGCTTGTGTGTGCAGCTTTCGCTTTACCTATTAAACCGTCTTTATCTCAACCCATGAGTTTTCTCACTTTTTTCCTTCTGATTCTCTCTCCCATCCCACTGAGGGTTGTGAGCAAGCGACTGTGTGGTGCTTAATTGCCAGCTGGGGCTAAACCATGACAACCCTTTTTGGTGCCCAACGTGAGGCTCGAAGGGTTTGAGATAACGACAGGTTTGATTGGAACGTGCTAGATCGCATTTATAGTTGTTACTGTTGTTTAGCTACTAATTGACAGGCTTTTGTGCTTGCCATGGGCTTTTCGTGCCTTACTTCATATAAGTCTAGGTGCTCGTTACTGGCTGTTTTTTGATTTCACTGCTTGCTGTAGCGCTGTATTACTTATCTTATTTTGCCATGCCTGGGAACATTTTGCAAACAACAATGGCAATGATCCTGGGCTGGCAGATGGCCAAGGCCTCACTGCTGTTTCTGTCCTGCTGGACTGGACAGACTGGAACTCCAGCGCAAACTCGAGTTGAAGGGACCATGACCTGTGGATGAGTCAACATCCTTTGTTTTTAAAAGGATTCAGTTGGTAGCCTTCAGAGTAGAACACCAAGTCTGAAGCTTTTTACTTTTGAGTCAGGCCATTAATTCGACAAACTCACTGACTAAATCGTTGGTATTGCTTTCAACAGTTCCTTGATTTTTCTTGTGGGTGTTCAAGTCAAATACCAACAAAGTCCAGCCTTTGAGGTTCTGAGTGAATACCAGCCTTATGTAAATTGACTGATTATTCTATCAGAAGAGTCCTGCTTGATAGAGTTTAAATTTTCAAACTTTTGCTAAGGGTGAAAATTGCAGAATTTCAGTAGTCTTTTCCATTATCCTTGCTCGAAGAAGTAAAAAAAATGATTTAAGACCTTGACAATTCTTTCTATTTATGCTTAGAGTTTTGTTACTTTCTTCAGCGTCAGACCAAGACAAACATCTGTTTGCCTTGGTACATTGCAGTAGTTTTCACTCTGAAAACGCTGAACCTCTTTTGCAAATTTATGATTGAGCTTTTGTCATTTCACTGGTGGCTCAGCTATAATATTGAGCTGACTGGAATAAAAAGTTATAAAAATGATTTACTACAAAATACTTCTGTTGCAGGCAACGCCATCTCTTTTCCATCCTTTTCTCCTACATTTACCAGACTAATTCAAAGTTCGCTTTAGTTTTTAAGTCTTCTGAGCCAGTGGTAAAACAATATGTGAATCTAGAGATACTAAAAGGATGAAGTGAAAAAGCCAACAATGGCAAAGAAAGCTTTTTTCCCAATGAGTGAATCACAAATGAAAAAAAGGAGGTTAAACGCTCTATTTTCCAAAACAGAAGCAGGTGAGGACTATGCTCATCCTGTTTTAACTCATGTAACACACTAATGATGTGATCCTAAAACATAACCTATACCAATCATCATAGCCATATTATGCATTAAAACTTCACAGCTGTTCAAACTGGAGACACAAAATGTGGATTTTTACAGTCGCTACTTCTTGAAAGTTCCACCATCTCTGTGAGGAGAAGATATGAATAATAAGGAGAAGGATAATTTTACATTCTTCTGAGATCTTGGTTATTTCCATTTGATAATTTAATCTAGAGCTTGATAACTAAATTTTGCAGAATTTATGCTTAGTGAAGAGAAGAAGTAGTTGCATCTTAGGTAGCTTCTAGTATTAAGATATCCAACTTACAAAACAAAACACTTTTGTCCACTAATACACTACTAAGACCTCTACCACTGGCTGACAGAATGATATTTGGCAAGCAACTTGTCTCTGTTGCATCATTTCTCTCTTTAAAATAAATATGAATAAAGCTTTTAAAAAAACAGGCTTGGAATGCTCAAATAGTACTTCAAAGGAAATATTTGTTATTTTTCGCCAACTCCACTGAAGGAATCCTTCTTTAATATCTAGTTGAGCCGTCCTAGCACCTGGAACATCAAAGCTACCTTTTTCTGCCAGCAGTATACTGACCCATAGGAGGGCTGGGACAGATGGAAAGTCCAGAATGGCCAACCCTGGGCCAGGCATGTGTGGCAGATCCACACTATAGCTGAGAAAGCTAGGGGCTTGCTGAAGTTTTTAAATCCATGTTTCAAAAAAAAAAAAAAAAAAAAAGCGTAGGTATGATTTTTTCATTTGCAAAAAAGACCGTATCTACATACACCTGTACAATTTTGGACACAAGTCCACTGGGTCAATGCCAATGAGCAAGTCAATGTCACTATAAAGATAATAATCAATTGATATGGAAAAAGAAAATTACTTCTATTTCAAAAGCAAAAACCCATGACACTGAGATTTCATGTAACAGTTACTGAAACTGAGGGAATATTGAGACTGTCTATGTATCTACCTGCAATCTTGTCTCATATTGTAGGATATCTAAGTAACAGAACTACCTTTCTTACTGTTCAGAGATGTCAGAAAATTGTTATTTAACAGAGGAAGCTGAGTAGAAGCTTCAGGGACTTCTGAATTGTTGATCTCTTCATGTATGCATCTTGGAGATATGATGGTTAAGTTGGAGGATGACAGTGCTTCCTCCATATCCAAGCTGAGTCTGGTAAAGAGCTCTGTCAAGTGAACTTAGTGACTTAAATCTTCTCTGGCATTGGGCTCTCTCTACAGTATTCCTTTGCACAATATAGCCATTCCTTCACTTCCAGCATTAAAATTCCCTAGTTGACATTCTAGGCAGATGTAGAAAAATTTTGGACATATTTTTAGGTAACCTTTTTCATGATTCCTCTTATTCTTCACAGCTAGCCCTTACAGGCCTTTCCAGAGGCTCCAGTAACACCATAGTTTGGAATTAAGTGGTGAAAACAAGTTGTATCTACACTGTATACCTTCCTTGGATTTGGATTAAATTTTGAATTAAACACCTATTCTACCTGTAGGGAAAGCACACAAGTGTACATCAGCTCTTCTTCTTCTCTCACCAAAGGAACTGCCTATGTATCAGGGAGCATCTCAGCATTCATATCAATATGTAGGCAGTGGGGATAATTGAAGGACCACCATACCAAAACAAAGGAATGTAGCTCTATGATGTATAGCTACACTGAGGCGTAGCATCTAATAGATTGGTCTTTGTACCAAAAGGAATTTTAAAATTTATTTATTGAACTTAGCACAGGAAAAGGATTTACTCAGTGCACAGATCTATATTACAATTACTTTGGCTGCTCGAAGTCACCAATTCACAGCAAATTTGTGAACTTCGAAGGTGCTCTGAGGCAGAGTATATGCCTGCTGCTCTCCCACTTAGAGAAATTCATGCTATTCTCCACCTCATTAGATAAGAATGGCACAAGAAAAGGAGTCTCATTGTATATTTTATAAGATTCATGGGCTCTTGAAAAGAGAAATCTAAGTTTCAATATAATAGCTTGCTCTTTTATACTAATTGCTTGGGAATTTGTACTTCTTATCCAAGGGTTCTTCCCATTACAATAATACATAAATAATACAAGCAGAGTGTACCGTCTTCAATAACATCTTCTGCTTCAGATTTCATTACAACTTATAGTTATAGCCAACTATTCAAAGCTGGAAGTTCAAATACTTCCAGAGAGAGAGGGCGCACGCGCAGAATACGGGTTTCTTGGCCTATGCATGAGTATTCCACCCACACGGCTTCTGCTGTCTTCCTTAAAAGAAAGAAAGGAAGCCTAACACAAAAGTTCATTAGTGGAATTGGCAACTCACTTGCAAACCAGAATTAAATCCTATATCCCAGAGAGAGAGAAGTATTTAAGAAACAAGATACTTGTTGGTATTTCCTTCTCCTCGTGACTACGGTTTTGGTGATTCTTATGCTTAGATATCTACCGCAACACATGTGGCTTCATTATTATGAATATGTACTGAAAAGTATATGATATAGTACTTAATGTTGTGAAATACTTTCATGAATCTAATTTTTGAGGTATCAGAGATTATTATTGTCTTCAGCTTTGCTGACTACACCAAGCTGTGTGGTGTGGTGGACGCTGCAGGGAAGGGGTGCCATCCAGAGGGACCTTGACGGGCTGGAGAGGTGGGCTTGTGGGAACCTGATGAAGTTCAACAAGGCCAAGTGCAAGGTCCTGCACGTGGGTCAGGGCAATCCCAAGCACAAGTACAGGCTGGGCGGAGAATGGATTGAGAGCAGCCCTGAGGAAAAGGACATGGGAGTGCTGGTGGATGAGAAGCTCAACATGAGCCAGCAATGTGCACTGGCAGCCCAGAAAGCCAATCGTGTCCTGGGCTGCGTCCAAAGAAGGGTGGCCAGCAGGTTGAGGGAGGTGATTCTGCCCCTCTGCTCCGCTCTCGTGAGACCCCACGTGGAATACTGTGTTCAGCTCTGGAGTCCCCAACACAAGAAGGACATGGAGCTGCTGGAGCAAGTCCAGAGGAGGGCCACAAAGATGATCTGAGGGCTGGAGCACCTCTGCTATGAAGATAGGCTGAGAGACGTGGGGCTGTTCAGTCTGGAGAAGAGAAGGCTCTGGAGAGACCTTATTGCAGCTTTGCAGTACTTAAAGGGGGCCTACAAGAAAGCTGGAGAGGGACTTTTTACAAGGGTATATGGTGATAAGACAAGGGGCAATAGCTTTAAACTGAAAGAGGGGAGATTTCAATTAGATATAAGGAAGAAAGTTTTTCACTTTGAGGGTGGTGAGGTACTGGAACAGGTTGCCCAGAGAAGTTATGGCTGCCTCATCCCTGGAAGTGTTCAAGGACAGGTTTGATGAGGCTTTGGGCAACCTGGTGTAGTGGAGGATGTCCCTGCCCATGGCAGGGAGGTTGAAACTAGATGATCTTTGAGGTCCCTTCCAACCCAAACCATTCTATGATTCTATTCTAAGATTCAAAAATATCATATATTTCTTGTTCTTACTGTTTGAATATCAACATATACCATGTATTGCCAAAGTAACTCATAAAGAAAACGTGAACATTTATGCACTATTCCTGATTCAAATCAGATTCCAGTGAAACAACAATAATGAATTACAGCTGCTATCAAAGATACTATATAAATGTTCAATTTTTCAGTAATATAACATGAAGTATCTTATGCGACGGATAACCAATAATTTGAAAAGCCCCTTCACAATTGTTTTGATGTGGTCCCTGCATATATAGTCCTTGTTTTCCAGAGAATCATCTGGAATTCATCATTTCAAGTTAAATTCATATCTGTGTAGATAGGCAGCATAAGGCCTGTGAACTACTTGTTATAACTCACACCCCTAAGTTAGAATTTAATTGGAATGTAAGCAGTGTACTGGTCTTCTGCTGGTTCCAAGAACAACGGAAGGTCTCCATTCTTTCTTCTTCAATGGAAAGAATAGTTAAAAGTCTCACACTTTA
Organism: Tauraco erythrolophus; assembly: GCF_009769465.1. Classification (NCBI taxonomy): domain Eukaryota; kingdom Metazoa; phylum Chordata; class Aves; order Musophagiformes; family Musophagidae; genus Tauraco; species Tauraco erythrolophus. Next base: position 2,361,707 of record NC_141470.1, read on the forward strand.
CACTATTTAGTAAGTGTACAGTAAGATTTTTCAGATAATTCAATTTAGATTGTTCCCCATTTCTTTATTCTCATCAGCTACATTTAGAAATCAACAGAAAAAGAAAATCATGAGCTGTTGAAGACAGCAATTCGGAACACAGAAATAAGTTTTTGTTTAGTACCCTGCCAATGCTGCCATTGTGAACATTGACAATCAAGAATCATCAGTGCCAGACCCTGCAATGGATTCAGTCCAGGGCTCCAGATCTCAAATCAGGCTGTCGTTGACTCTTTGTTAATATATAAATCATTTACTGAAGCATAGCCAGTCAAAACAGAATACCATTTGTGTGCACGTGAAGGTCTGTCTGTTCCTGCCAAGAGTGACTCATTTTTAAGAGGCACAAAGAAAAAGCAGGCTCAAAATGAATATTTAAGGTCTGACTTTTTGCTGCTTGTAGCTTGCACCAGCATTTCTACCTGTGCAAAACACTGTTCAATTGTTCAGAAATTTTCACACTTGCTTACAGTGAAGTAAATACAGTACAAATTGTTAAGGAATGGAAACTCAGGTTCACAGAATATGCCCTGTATATAAAAAAAACGACCATATAAAAATGATTAGGATATGTGGATGAGTTAAGAATGAATGTTTTTCATTATATTTTCTATATTTCATTGCAGAAAAAAAAAGTTTTAGAAATTGACTTGTACACTCATTGTTTTTCCTAGCTGCTGTACTAACAGAAATAGAAGAGAGCAGAACAGAACTGCTTGCTGTAATCATCACTTACACATTGGCAAATGCAACACTATGCTGTTTATTACATATAGTAGTGTAGTGGGAAAGATGTCTCAGGATTAGAGACATATTTGTGACAGCAGCTGTACATGCATAACAAAGATACAGGCTGTCTCTCCAAAAGCTTACACCATCAAATTCCTCATCATCATGGAGAAGTTCATCACTTATATTCCCTTATTATACCCTCTTCTTGGAATGCAAGTGACTACTCAAGTTCAGCTGAAACTACTTCCCAGGCAACATAAAACAATCAGAAAAAGTATTTTAATGACTTTTTTTTAACCACAGAGTAAATGGACTATTCATGTATCACTGCATTAAACTGCACTGTTTTCATTCAATGTCTAAGCTTCTGACAGCACTTCTCACTTTCTCATCTGGACAAGCAACAACAGATGAGGAGCAAATAGAGGAGTCCACCAGACAAAAAGATCAGCACAGCAATCTGTGGTCACAGCAAATCAGGATCTTGATCCAGAGTCATTACATTCAATAAGATCATCATTGATTTCAACAGCGGTAGGATGAATTCCTGCTGCCTACTCTTGCCAGGAATTTAAATGCTAAATAATAATTGACTTATATCAAAGTGCTTGTGTGTTCAAATATGACTGTAAAAACTCCTGAATTACAAACAAAAGGATTAGATATTGAAGTTTCCGTTCAAACTGAGTGTCTGTACTACAATTCTGAGAGAAGTGAAAATTTGAGACTGATTTCTTTGGTCCAATGATTCCTCTGCAAGGCTGCATGTTAGAGCAGGCTTATGTTTGACATTCCTCATTTAAACCTGTTCCTTGCTCTTGACAAGACCACTGTAGACATGTACCCAAGGATACTGTATACATGCTTCCTTTCTTGTGACAGATTTGAAATAGTACCTGTTATTGCAATTCATCATCGTTTCTTACTAACTAAGCACCTAAGGAGAGGAAAAAAAAAGATGATAAACTTTGGCTCTTCCTGACAGTTGACCTTTCAGAATTAAAAAAAGATTATAATAACAATGCAAAATAAGACTTGAGGTGGTTTATCTCGTCAGCCAAGGCCCTACTTAGAATGTCAGTGTTTAAGGCTCTTTGTTCAGATCCCGTAAAGATTCTAAACTGTGTTTTCACGCATGTATATGAGAATGAATCTAGTGCCTACTAGAGAATAAATAACTAGTCAGACTATGTTGATTGGGTTAAAAATGAAAATAATTTTCCATACAACACCCTTTGACAATAACCTGCAATACTGCTGATAATGCAGTCCTGAACTCCACTGCTCAATCCCGACATACAGTTCTTCCTCACCGGTCTAAGTCATATGACTATTTAAATAGACAGACTCTCCTGGCAGCCTAGAAAAAGCACTGCCTTCCCTCTATTGTTTAGATGAGCTTCATATTTCTTGTTTCAAACTATGCTATCAAATCCACTAAGCTAATCCTTTAATAAACAACCATCTCTGACCATGCAGATATCTATACTTACAAAACAAAACCCCCAAAAGGTGCTTTGTGAAGTACCAGAATTGAGGCTGTATATTATTCACTCCTGTGTATGGTTAGGTCTATGATTTCAGTTTCTGCAGACTTTCTCCTAGCTCTTTCTTACTTTCAGTAAAACTGTCAATGCTTTGGTATCAACCAGCAATGGGTGAACCAGTAATTGAACCAGGATGACTGTTGTGGAAAGTGGACTCTTTAGTAATCACATTTAACAGGAATCAAATTGTTTTTCAGTCTGTACCAAGCAACGTAATGAAGTGAGAATGCACTACTTAGCACAGTATTTTCCAACACACGTCTTTAACAGCTAACCTCTTTGGATACACCGAAAGTGGGCTGAAAGACATCGTTTTCAAGTCCTGTGTTATATCTCTGCCAGCTTGACTGCAGTGTGTAAGTGCTCTCGTAGAAAATTAATTCTCAAAGATACAATTGTACTGCACGGGAACATTTCATTTTCAGTAGTGGGATGGACGTGTTTTCTCACTCAGTTGAGACTCAGAAGACATGAAAACTTTGTAGGTAGTGGAAAATAGATGGAATTTTCACAATTTTGGATATAGAGGAACAAATCATCCAGTCAGCCTCATTTCCAAGTGTTTCAATTTGGTGTGCAGATGACACACCTTTCTTTCTTGAGAAATAGAAGGACCACTGATAAGTCTTCACTATACATCTTTTAATGTTTTTCAAACTCTAGTTCTGTAACAAAAATTTCAATTTCACTGTCATCAAATCAATGAAATTAACACTGTTTCAGTACAAATATTTGAATTAAATGAGAACTTAGCCTAAAGAAAGTAGTTAGCACCACTGCTGTGTGATTTCTTTTCTGTATGACAATTTTCTTCTTGTTTGAAATTTTTTTTCTTTGTAATTGCCTTACAGAAATCTATTCCTTTGCTTCACTGGCAGACAAAAATATGTCTTTAACATTTTTTTTCCCCCTTCTCTCCTTCCTTTCAGTCTCCCGGGCTTTAGACTGGAATCCTAATCTTAAAAAGACAACTTTTGATTTCTACATCCTTTGAGAGTATTTCACTGTACAGTGCTTTCCACTAGGATGGCTTTGGGACTGAGGCACTATGTATCATGTGAAGGACGCTGAGGATACGGTCCAGAATGACAAATTTTTTTTAATGCTTATTGCTGACATGTTCTTACTTGCAGAGTGAATGTAGATGCACATTACAAACCAATGTCCTTAGAGGCAGATAGTTAGAATCAATCTTTACACGCGTTTGTAAATCATTAATACTGCTGCAGCACTGAAAACATTCTGGATACTGAAGATGATTGTAAGGTTACTGTGAACACTTCAATAACATCAAAAGGTCACAAAGCAAAACTGCACACTTTTCAGCCATGACCCTGCAGGCTGAGAAAAATGCAATGATGGTGTTTTGGCAGTGAAGGGTTGGTTGTGCTTCACTGCAGCCTCAGTGGCATTTCATTAGGGCACGGCAGCACAGATGACAGACTAGAGACTCAGCACAGAATGGTCAATAAAACCACTGCTGTATTTCAAGATGCCATCAATAAATACCATGAAGATGCCTTCTGTCTAGACTATGCCTTAGGTTAAGCCAGAGGAATTCTAGTTCTGAGTTGTAAAGAGGAAAACCAAACATAAAATCTGACATGACTCCTTAAGTTACACTGACACAAGTCTTTCTTGTCCCTGCCCTATCAAGTGACCATACTGTGGCTGTTCAGGAAATATGAATGGGACCTGCTTGTCTTGTCAACGAGTATATTGACTCATAGTGACATTGATTCATAGACTTTTCCAAGAACTAAAGAGGCAGAGTAGTTTTGCAATTAGGTGGCTGCAGTATTTTCAGTATTCGGTCTTCATTTTTGTCTTGAATCAAGTCCTATTTAATTGCAAATTTAAACTTGTGAAGCTTTCAACCAGCATTATATAATTTTATCTCAAGAAAAATGCAATTCTAACATTTAGAATCTCATACAGGTTTTTCTTTCTGGGAAGAAAAATTAATAAGATCACATCATGGTATAGCTGAGACACCAACTAAGCATCACACAGCTGCTCACTCACTCCTCCTCACCCTAGTAGGATGGAGAGGAGAAAACATAACAAAAGGCTCAAGGGTTGAGACAAAGACAGGGAGGGATCACTCACCAATTACGGTCACAGGCGAAACAGACTTGACTTGTGGAAAAATCAACAATCACATCAGAGAGGATAATAAGAAACAAAGCCAGATCTTAAAAACATCTTTCCCCACTCCCTTACTCCTTCCCAGGCTCAGCTGTGCTCCAGATTTCTCTACCTCCTCCCCGCCCCTGATGCAGGAGGGTGGGGAACAGGCATTGCTGACAGTTCATCACATATCGTTTCAGCCGCTCCTTCCTCTTCAGGGGGAGGACTCCTCACACTCTTCTCCAGTTGCAGTGTGGAGTCCCTTCCATGGGAAGCAGCTCTCCACAAACTTTTCTGACATGAGTCCTTCCCACGACCTGCAACTCTTTATGAACTGTTGCAGTGTGGGACCCTCCACAGAGTGCAGTCCTTCACCGTCAGACTGCTCCAGTGCAGGCTTCCCATGCAGTCATGGCCTTCTTCGAAAGTGTTTTCGAAATTTCATAAAGTTGAATCAAAGGGCAGAATCTATTAATCCACAGTCCTCATTCTGAGACTAAAAAGACAGTCAAACCCAAGAGGGCAGATTATACTTTTAAAAGATGCCTTGAGAAAGACAGAAAACGGCAACTTTAGTCCAAAGATTCAGTTCTGCTCCTGTCCTCAGTCATTAAAATTAAGACCTCCTCTCTTGGATGCAGATAGAGAACAACCTAATGAAAAACAAGATTTGATTTACTTTCAGATTTGTTGTAGAGAAACACCTCTTGACAACATATAAAGATTTTTTCCATGAAGTATCCTCAACCATTCAAATAGAAATCAATTTAATATTATATGACAGATTATATATTAAGTCAATCCACGTGTTTTATTTAAAAACTTTTTTTTTTTTGTATGTCTCTAACTGAATGAACTTAATATGAAATTCAAGTGACTGGAAAACACAACTTGTTAATTTTCTATAGTTTGTCCAAACCTGATTACAATCAAACATTATGTGTATTCGTAATGTTGTCATTGTTTTCAGGTAATATAATGTAATATATTTCATGACCTCTGAGAAATTGAGACAACTTGTATTGGATTATAAAACATTGAACCTCAACATAACACAGAACTCCCAACGAAGATTTACAGATAATATTGACTCAATAAACAGTTCTTTATGTGAACAACGCACATGATATAATCTTTATAAAAATTTAATCTATGAATAAAACATAATGTTACTGAAAAAATACTTTTTTTCCCCTGAAAAAAAAATGAAGTCCAACATTCAATTCAAGCATATAACACTGAAAATATTTACTTAATTTAGCATTACTATTTTAAAAAGTAATTTAATGATAAAGCATTTGCCATGTACTTATTTTTGAAACGTAACCTTCGATTAATGTATTCTATCATTAAGTGTATCGTTAAGTATAACTCATGTATAGGTAGATCATTTTGGTTTAAAGCTATAGGAAAAGCCATTTTTAAGATATTGTGAAATAACTTTTTGACAGATGAAAAGTGATTAAGAATGTTAGCTAGGCAGTCATGAGAGTCGACTCCTAATTATATGTACTGTGCTTTGTGCTTTGTTCTGTTGTACAACATGTGAACTGGACAATTAGGTAGGTGAAAACATTCATTTTCCTTTCTTCTTGCTATACAAAGAGTGGTATTGCCTAAAGTTAGATGTACCATTAACAGCTTCATACAGTGATTCACTGTCAATTTTCAAACCATTTGACACTAACTCATGTCTTTTATGCATTTTCATTTCTGACCTGAAAATGCATTAACAGACTGGGTTATTTCCCTTTCGCAACTGGTAACAAGCAGCTATGGAAAACATTTTGCTATTTCCACAGCTTCAAGGAGTATTGCTTGCAAACAAAGTACATTCCTTTTAAAATAATAAAAAAAAAAACAAACCACCCCAATTAAAAAACCCACAAAAACCAAAACACACAACTCCTCTCCTCTTTCCCTCTTTTTCCCCCACCCAAGCAAACTGTTAATTGTTTTCTTCACTGAAAGAAAGATTTATATTGTATTGAAAATTCACAGAGTTGTTGTACTATCAAGTAGCACCAAGATGCTGGAGAAATGCAGATCAAGAGATCTAAATGGATGATGTCTGACAAAATTATAGGAATTTTTTGTTGCTTCTGCATTAGCTCTCATTTTCTAGATTTCTAAATTGTCTAATTTTTAATAATTAACATTTTTGAAGAATTCTGTTCCTACAAGCTACTCCAGGATATTCTTAAGACCAAACACAGTTTCAGCCTTCAGGCAAATGGCAAAATTACTCTAATCTCTTCCCAGTTCTTTGACTCATTGTAGTTCTCCAGGATTGTGTCAGTGGCAAGATCTGGTGGAAATACTACTCACTTTTTGTAAGAACACTTTTAAAGTTTGCTTCTTTCCCCCATATTCCTCACCCATGCAGTAAGTAACTCATGTGTCTTTTTCCAGCTCCAACACAAGTTCCAAGGCTGTACCCTGAAATTTCACTGGCAGCTGAGAACAGACCAGCAGCGCCATATAGCCAAGTCCCCGGCAACTGCAATGCTTCTTCAGTACAAACTCCTCACCATGGGTAAATGTTTCCAGGTGCTTCTGGTAAGCCACTGAGATAGTATCAGAAGGAGCTGATTTCCATTATTGTTTGTAAAGCACTCCCCGTTGTATTTCTCTTTTCTTTTTTTTCCTGCCAACTAAAAATATTATATGTTGAAGTGATAATTGCCTTGTTTATTTATGAATGCCCTTAGAAGTTTTCTTCCTCTGTTGTTTTCTTCCCTTTTTTTGTATATGAAAATATAAAATTCAAGCTTAATTTGACACTAGAACAGAGCTTACCACTTACAGAAGTTATAGTATACTCTCAGCAATTATACTACTGCTCTGCAAAGATGTACTCAGTGGATTCTTACGTGTCCATTCTTAAGTGTCCATTCTTATAGAATCATAGAATGGTTAGGGTTGGAAGGGACCTCAAAGATCATCTAGTTCCAACCCCCCTGCCATGGGCAGAGAAATCCTCCACTACACCAGGTTGCCCAAAGCCTCATCTAACCTGGCCTTGAACACTTCCAGGGATGGGGCATCTTATGTGTCTTATAAGTGGACACTTATGTGTCCCCACCATAAGAGAGACATAGATCTGTTGGAGCATGTTCAGAGGAGGGCCACAAAGAAGATCCAGGGGCTGGAGCACCTCTGCTACGAGGACAGGTTGCGAGAGCTGGGATTGTTCAGCCTTGAAAAGAGAAGACTTTGTGGGGGACCTAATAGCTGCCTTCCAATACCTGAAAAGAACCTACAGGAAGGCTGAGGAGGGACTTTTTACACGAGTGTCTGCTGATAGGACAAGGGGAAATGGGTTTAAGTTGAAGAAGAACAGATTTAGATTAGATCTTACGAAGAAATTCTTCAGTATGAGGGTGGTAAGACTTCGGAATAAATTGCCCTGAGAGGTTGTGGGCGCCCCCTCTCTGGAGGTGTTCAAGGCCAAGTTGGACAGAGCCTTAAGTAGTCTGATTTAGTTGAGAGGCGTCCTGCCCATGACAGGGAGGTTGGATTAGATGATCTCTGAGGTCCCTTCAGCCTTCCCTTTATTCATATAGCAAATGAATTAAATGAGTGATACACCTTAAATAAGGGGTAGGTGTCCAGCCTATTTGGAGCACAGAGAGGGTGGCTAGTGTTCAATCCTGACCTATTATGAATGCAATTTGACTCTTCTTGTCCTTCCCAGTCTTCTTCCTGCTCTGCTTCCTTTCTCTGAAAGTTAATTCCTTTCCTGAGGGGAGAACAACCATAGAATAAAAGGACCTAAACAGGCCATGCAGAAGTCATTTCTATAAAAGAAAGCAGTGAGCCAAAATTTAGTTGCCTATGCAGTTCAGAGCTTCTATCTAGGATTTGGATTCTATCTGGATTGGATTTGGATTCTATCTGGATTGCCATCCAGAGGGACCTCGACAGGCTGGAGAGGTGGGCCCGTGTCAACCTCATGAAGTTCAACCAGGCCAAATGCAAGGTCCTACATCTGGGTCGTGGCAATCCCAGGCACAAATACAGACTGGGTGGTGAATGGATCGAGAGCAGCCCTGAGGAGAAGGACTTGGGAGTACTGGTGGCAAGAAGTTCAATATGAGCCAGCAGTGTGCTCTTGCGGCCCAGAAGGTCAACCGCATCCTGGGCTGCATCAAGAGGAGCGTGGCCAGCAGATCGAGGGAGGTGATTCTCCCCCTCTACTCTGCCCTCGTGAGACCTCACCTGGAGTACTGCGTCCAGTTCTGGAGTCCCCAACATAAGAAGGACATGGACCAGTTGGAGAGGGTCCAGAGGAGGGCCACAAAGATGATAAGAGGGCTGGAGCACCTTTCCTATGAGGACAGGCTGAAAGAGTTGGGGCTGTTCAGCCTGGAGAAGAGGAGGCTCCGGGGTGACCTTATAGCGGTCTTCCAGTACCTCAAGGGGGCCTACAAGAAAGATGGGGAGAGGCTGTTCCGGAGGGCTTGTTGTGATAGGACAAGGGGTAATGGTTTTAAAATAGAGGGAGGTAGATTCAGATTGGATATTAGGAAAAAATTTTTTACCATGAGAGTTGTAGAACACTGGAACAGGTTGCCCAGAGAGGTGGTGGATGCTCCATCCCTGGAGACGTTCAAGGCCAGGTTGGACGAGGCCCTGAGCAACCTGATCTAGTTGGAGATATCCCTGTTCCTTGCAGGGGGGTTGGACTAGATGACCTTTGAAGGTCCCTTCCAGCCCTAACCATTCTATGATTCTATGATTCTATGATTTATTAACATATCATAAGATGAGGAATTCTGTTTTCCTGCTTGTTTTGCTTGAAACTTTGACCTACATTGTTCAGTAACAGGGTTGCATAAATGTCTCTGACCCTTTGGTCCGATTTAGTCCAATTATATTTACACAGCATTAAAACATGAGCTTTTAGACTTCAGTTGTCTAGCTAAATTTAACAACTTTATCAGCTTTCATTACATGAACAGATTTCTACTGCCTGCATGTTGGTAATGTTATTGTAGCAAATTGCGCAGTCATGTGATGCGTCACCTTGTCCACATCTTCTGCCCTTTGTGCATACTCCATATGACTTCAAATATGTCTGCTATTTTTTTAAAGCATTTTAAAAACTCTTGCCTCTTTTGCAATACACTAGACTCTAAATGACCATGGTTCATTACAAGATTTGAAAACATTATCAGTGACTATCTAAAATATGAAAATTTTATATATTGTGACTCATCAAGAACGAAAATAGAACACCTCTTGTGGTAGAAAACAAAAGCTCTTTCTTTTACAATAACAGAAAGACCAGGTCCATAGCTTTAAAATCAGTGAAGTATGCAGATTCAAAGGATTAAAAAGAGTCTGTAGAAAATGGATTATTATATATTATATTATCTTATACAATATTATATTATTATCTATTATAACATTACTTTTACCTACCTACAGGAAGGGCTGGAAGGAGGATCTGGGGAACTACAGGACTATCAGTCTGACCTTGGTGCTGGAGAAGGTTATGGAGCAGATCATCTTGTGTGCCATCACAGGGTACATACAGGACAACCAGGTGATCAGGCATGGGTTTATAAAAGGTGCATCTTACTTGACTAATCTGGACTCCTCCTATGACAAGAAGACCTACTTAGTGGATGAGAGAAAGGCTGTGGATGTTGTGGAGGCTGTAGCGAGGTGGATGTAGGTCTCTTTCCCAAGTAACAAGTGGTGAAAGGAAAAGGTCTCAAGTTGCACCAGGGTAGGTTTAGATTGGATATTAGGACATATTTCTTCTCCAAAAGGGTTGTCAAGCATTGGAACAGGCTCCCCAGGGAAGTGGTTGAGTCACCATCCCTGGAAGTATTTGAAAGATGAAAGATGTGCAGACGTGGCGCTTAGGGACATGGATTAGTGGTAGACTTGGCTGTGTTAGTTTAATGGTTGGACTCAAAGCTCTTCAAGGTCTCTTTCAACCTAAACGATTCCATGATTCTATGATTTGCTCTTTCAATCAGATAATCCATGCTGTGACTGTGTAGGACTTCAAGACCCAGAAACTAATGTTGTATTCACATAAACACAGAAGCACCTTGAAAAGGTCATTCCTTACCACAGTTTTCATTGGGTTTTGGACTGTAATAGTGAAATCCTGCAACAACGAAAGCCACAGAAAATGACAGTGTCGGCAAGGGGAAGTGTTAACTTGTAGGTACATCTTAATGCTTTCAGTAGATTTAACTGAATTTTGCAGGATTTTAAGCTTTATCTCTATGATTGAGCAACATCTGTGGTAAAGATAAAATTCTGCAAATGTATCTGTTTCTTAAAAAGGTATTTATCTAACCACTCAGTGCAAATATCTGTGAAATACTAAGCTGTCTCAGCTCTCTTCCATGAAAATAAAGGATAGTCAGCGCCTCAGTGAATGAAGCCTCAAGCTCGTACAATTGATCAACCATTTCCACTCATATTTCAATGTGATTCTTTAGATAAAATTAAAAGAAGTAAAATTTTTAAAAAAACGTTGAGTTGATCGTCTATTGCATATATGTGTTTTAAGTTTTTCAAGTATCCAGAAGTATCTGTACCGCATTGTGATAGTTTGATGTGGGGGGGTGTTCTGGTGGCAGGGGAGGGGATTTGCTCCCTGTGCCACCAGATCTGAGTCCCATCCCCCTCGGGGGGTTGCGCCAAATCGGCGCCTCTGCGAATTGCCCTATTTAAGTTGGGACAAAGGGACAGGTAAAGCTCTTTTGCCCAGGAGCGAGGAGAGGGGCGGAGGGCGCTGCCCGCGCTCCCGGCCGGGCGGCTGCCCGGGCCCGGGCCGGCGCCACGTGCTCAAGATGGCGCCGGGGGAGCCGCATGGGGGACTCGGGAAGCACCTCGCTCCCGGGGTGCCTGCCGGGCCGAGCTCCCCCAGAGGGGATTAAGATCTAAGAGAAAACAACCACAATGACCAGGTCAGTCAAGATGGAGCAGGAGGAGGTGTGCTGGAGCTGAAGTTTTCCCTTGCAAATCGGTGTGAAGATGGCAGGTGGCCCCCTGCAGCCAGGGTGTACTCGGCGGAGCAGAGACCCACTCGCGGCCCGTGGAGAAACCCACGTCGGGGAAGGGATGCCTGAGCCCAGGAGAGGTCGTGGAGCAGGGGATGCACGACCAGGTACTGTTAATAATGGTCATGGGATGCACGACGGGGTCGTGGAGGCATCTGGAGTCCGTGGGACGACCCGCGCCGACGCGAGTGGCAGCAGCTCCCTAAGAGGCCGAGACTGGTAAAGCCCGAACTGGTGCAATCCATGGGGAAGGATTGCAATCCGGCAGGCAGGACTTACGCTGGAAAAGTTTGGGGATTTTTTTTCTCGTGAGTAGGGGATCCACCAAAGCAAGGGAAAAATGGTGTAAGGACTCCTCCTCCTTTAAGAAAGGAGCGGCAGTAACATCATGGATGAACTGACCTGCACTCCCCATTCCCTGTCCCCCTGCGCCGCCGGGGGGAGGTAGAGCCGGGAACGAAAGGAAATGGTGGGGAGGTGTTGTTTTAAGATCTGGCCTTGTTTTCTCTTTCTCCTCTCAAGTAACCGGTTTCATTCCCTTGTGTCTCTTGTTAAGTAACTGTTAATAAATTGTTTTGTTTTATGAAGAAAGCCAGAGTCATGTTTTGCCCGGGACCATGGTTGGTGGGTGCTCCCTCTCGGTTCTTGTCTCGACCCTCAGTCCAAAAACCATGACACTCATCTACTCTCATTTGAAAAGACCATCCAGTTAATTAATGATATCGCATATAGCTTTCCAAAATATATTTGTTTATGAAAACAATAATTACCTGGAAAAAGTGGGAAAGTCCAGCATCAAACTTAAGCTTTTTCATATTCAATAATGTATACATCCAAGTGTCATATTTTTCAGTGTCATTAAAAAAACAAACAAACAAACAAACAAAACCCTAAAAATAACCCAAATCATACAACAAAAATATCGGATATAATTATGCAGAAATGAAGGCTTGGCAGCAATTTTTATAATCAATAACCCAAATATAGGGAGAGAAGAGAGTAATATTTAAAATAAGCTCAAAGCAGTCTCAGAGTTATTGATTTGATTCCACTACAGCACGTTTCCAGCGCTGCTATTCTCTTGAGTCTTATGGGTATAATTATTCTGTTCTTCAGAAACTATACTGGTTAAGGCAAAAATGACAAAACTGAATATATTTTGTCTTATGTTTTTTTAGTACCATATTGCCCTTTCACACTGCGTAGGAAGGATTTTCTTTTCAGTCATTTGTTACATACTGGAGAAAGAAGGAATGATTGAAAGTAGGTAGCTCTTGACAATTTTCAGGTAGGCTTATTCTTTCATAAGATGTACATCCAATATTCTTACATAAACCTAGGATGTTTTCTGTTGTCAGGGCATCCCCAAAAATAAAGACAAAAATGACTTCATTTTCTCCTGTCAGTTTTCCTATTTATAAGAGAAGATAAAAATTATATTTACTAGCTAACAAACTTACCACACAAGATGTATGAGAGGATGAACTTGTTGACAAGCTACATTCTGGAAGCTTAATAAAGATCAAGCATCTATTTGAATGTGCAACGCATGTAGATTTCTATAAAATTGTATATATGTCAGAAATCCTTAATTATGTTTTGGAAATAAATAATTGCTTAAAGTCGAAGGTATCAATCTTAGCTAAACACAAAAGTAGAGACTTACATTTCAGAGCTGCTGAACATCCGTGAAAATCAGGACACCTTGAGAGTGTGCAAATCTGCTGCTCTGTGCAGTACTAGCATACATTCACGGAATGCACAACAGCGTTCAGGATATTGCTCATTATACTGCCAATGGAGAAGAGTCTGCTGGAAATTATTACCTTATGTGTGGGATGTTCATACGAAGAGTGGGAAAATGGGTTTAATTATTTCCTTAGACTGAAGAGTATCCAGCTCACATATTTCATTTCATTTGCAGATGCTCTAACCATGAAAGTTTATGCAAGATACTCTCCTCCTGCTTTAATTAATACACTCTCCTATGAAGGATGTAAGACTGACCAGGCCAGTGACAGAAAATGCAAGACACCTTATGACTATATTGTCTCTTAAAGACCTACACGTAAGTCCTAATTAGTATTTAAAAATGCTGTAATCTTACCCAGTGTTTCCGATGGAGCTTTAGATTCCCTTGAGCTACACATGAGAAGTCATGGCCCATGTTCATGTAGAAATATGAAGCATATATATAGTGCAGCATCATCAATTTTACGTATTGGAAATTCTCTGTTTATTAATGGTGTGATAGTTTGATGTGTGGGGGGGTGTTCTGGTTGCAGGGGAGGGGATTTGCTCCCTGTGCCACCAGATCTGAGTCCCATCCCCCTCGGGGGGTTGCGCCAAATCGGCGCCTCTGCGAATTGCCCTATTTAAGTTGAGACAAAGGGACGGGAAAGGTCTTTTGCTCAGGAATGAGGAGAGAGCAGGAGGGCGCTGCTCTCACTCCCGGCTCCCGGCCGGGCGGCTGCCCGGGCCCGGGCCGGCGCCACGTGCTCAAGATGGCGCCGGGCGAGCTGCATGGGGGACTCGGGAAGCGCCCCGCTCCCGGGGTGCCCGCCGGGCCGAGCTCCCCCAGAGGGGATTAAGATCTAAGAGAAAACAACCACAACGATCAGGTCAGTCAAGATGGAGCAGGAGGAGGTGTGCTGGAGCTGAGGTTTCCCTTGCAATCGGTGTGAAGATGGCAGGCGGCCCCCCTGCAGCCAGGGTGTACTCAGCGGAGCAGAGACCCACTCGCGGCCCGTGGAGAAACCCACGTCGGGGAAGGGATGCCTGAGCCCAGGAGAGGTCGTGAAGCAGGGGATGCATGACCAGGTACTGTTAATAATGGGCATGGGATGCACGACGAGGTCGTGGAGGCATCTGGAGTCCGTGGGACGACCCATGCCGACGCGAGTGGCAGCAGCTCCCTAAGAGGCCGAGACTGGTAAAGCCCGAACTGGTGCAATCCATGGGGAAGGATTGCAATCCTGCGGGCAGGACTTACGCTGGAAAAGTTTGGGGACTTTTTCCTCGTGAGTAGGAGATCCACTGAATCAAGGGAAAAGTGGTGTAAGGACTCCTCCTCCTTTAAGAAAGGAGCGACAGTAACATCATGGATGAACTGACCTGCACTCCCCATTCCCTGTCCCCCTGTGCCGCCGGGGGGGAGGTAGAGCCAGGGACGAAAGGAAATAGGGGGTGGGGAGGTGTTGTTTTAAGATCTGGCCTTGTTTTCTCTTTCTCCTCTCAAGTAACCAGTTTCATTCCCTTGTGTCTCTTGTTAGGTAACTGTTAATAAATTGTTTTGTTTTAAGAAGAAAGCCGGAGTCATGTTTTGCCTGGGACCGTGCTTGGTGGGTGCTCCCTCTCGGTTCTTGTCTCGACCCTCAGTCCAAAAACCATGACAATGGTTTATCCTTTTTTGTACCCCCTGGTGCTGCTTATGGAATTCTTTACATTGTTTGATGTGCTATATGCTACATTGTAAGTATTAAAGCACACAACACTTCAGATCAAGGCAAAAAATTTGGATATGTCCTTTTTGGAGTTTGGGCTAAGATCTAAGAAAACTTAAATCTTTATCTCCATGTGAAATCATCTTTTAAAACCTTGTCTGGAACTTTATTCAGCTTTTGTGAATGAAATGGAAAAGGATTTTCAAAGCAACGTAATGGAAGTGCAGCATCCATTCTTCTTAAACAAGAGGTGAATACCTTCAACAAAGTAGACTGGTCAAACATAAGTCACTATGTAAGGTTAATGTTTACAGAACCAATTTCAGTATTTTTCTACATATATGCCAAGACAACTGGGTGCATTTTGATATGCACGTATTCATAAACATATACATATATATATATATTAAATGTTTTAAAATCTCTCTAAAATTAAATGAAGTAGAACACTCAGGCAGAAAGCTAAAAGAGTGATCCTAGCTTTGAATTACATCCAAGGACTGTTTCATTCACATGTAAATATATTCCAGTTTCCAGATTGTAATGTTTCTTATCAGCATGCCATGATTTTATATTCTGATCCATTATAAAAATTGGCTCATCCATATAATATTTTCAATGATGTATTTTATTTTGCATTTGTAGTTATACATGTAAGTATATCACTGTGATAGTAAGACTGTTGAAGCCAACTCTGCCAGTAGAGATCATTTCTGGCATACATAACCCACTCTGCTAGTCCCTAATAGTAAAAGCATTTGACTCTGATTTGCTGTTTATATTTTCTATCAATAAAACTCATTCTTCCATCTTGGGAAATACTTATATTGTAATGTTCTCATTTGTTCAGAAGATCTACCAAGCAATATTGTTTATTATATTATCTTCCTATTATCCCCACTGTCCAATCTCCATTTCACCTTAGCTCACTCAAGAATAATTAATCAATATTTCAAGCAGGTTTTATTGAGATATAACTATTGATTGGAAAGCTCTAGTTAGTAAATGCTGCAAGCACCTACACACTTGTATCTCCTGATTAGGAAAGATCTCAGTTCTGTTGTACCCTGTAAGAGCATATAAACTGATTCTACTAGCAGCTCAAATCAGTTTCTGTTTAATGATTCTAGAGACCTAATTTTCTCCTGTATGTTCTATATTACCATAAATCACAGGAATCAAATCCCCTCTCTCATTTACCCCACTAGATTATAAAATTCGTAAATTGGAGTAGCCTGAAATGAGAATTTGGCCTGACTTTAGAGATGATTGAAAAGGGGGAAAAATCCAATTAGTTTAGACTGTAACATAAGCTTTATGAATATATAAAGAACTTTAGAAGAAATAAAAATCTACATGGCTCATACTCAATCCTGAAATATTTCATTAGTTTCAGCTTTTGTTGGATGTGTATGGTTGCATCTCAGATGTAAGGGCTTAGATAAATAAGGGTTTCTTGTTTGAATGCAACATGAAAAACATAAACTTGTTTGCAGGCACATCCTTTCAAAATTAATAGGAACATTATATGTCAAAAATTTATTGGTATAATACGTAAAGGCTTGAAACCTAGTATTTTACACTCATATTGACAGTATTCCCTTAATAAGTGGTCATATATCACAAAACTCTTTTATTACAAAATGCTTTAAAGTTTATTACACATATAAACTTTTATCAGAAATTACATACCAGTGTAAAGGAATTAAGGTTTTGATCCAATGTCCATGAAGTCAATGCAGTCTTTACACTCAGTGATGCCTATTTGAGTATAAAAGAATGAAGGAAACTCTTCCTAGATTGGTTTAAATGTGCTAAAATTAAATAGAAAGTAGCTAATGGAGATTATTGTGAAAGAGAATGTAATTAACATGTTCTGTCAAACTTCAGCTCTTTAAGCAGTTACATTTAAATTTTATCTAAACTCAATAACAATGTATATGAGACAGAAAAAAGAATCATGCAGGGAACACTAAGGAAATTATAGTCCAGAACAGTAAAATTAAACATTGAGAACTTGAGGTCTGATTTCATTGTAAGAAAAACAGTTCTTTTGCATGTTTGTTCCAATATAAGCTTATGAATTGAAAATTTAGAGTCTACAGCCTCCTCTCAGCCTGGTAGGAAATATTAACATGTAAATATAGTTAAATTGACTGCATGTTTTATGGTTTGCCTATGTGTGTCTCTTCCTCTCTGTGCTTCTCCTTGTCATATGTTTAGAAACAATAAAAACACTCACATAGGTGGCCCTACTTGCCTCTTCCCCTGACCACTAAAATAGGTGAATACATCCTTTATGATTTCCACCTAACCATTTCTGGTTGCAACATCTGTCTCCCAAGCTGGACATCTGCCTGCTGATGGGAAATAGTGAATGAATTCCCTTATTTTGCTCCACTTGCACACACAGCTTTTGCTTTTCTTATTAAACTATTGTCTCAACTCACAAGTTTTTTTGCCTTCCTTCAATTTTTTTTTCTTCCCACCTCCCAGGATAGAGGAGTGAGCAAAAGGCAGGGTGAGAGTTCAGCTGTTGGCCAGGATCAATACATTACATAGTCTGTTGTTCTCCAGTCTGATTTGTGTCACCTATTGACACAAATTTCTTCTGTTTCTATATGAGTTACTCCCAAATGTCCCAGTTTCGTCTTTCCTGTCCAAAAAAATCTCCAGGCTGTAATCGTAATTTTCCTCAGGGATGTCTATTTGAACACAGCTAAAACAATTCTCTGACTTCTCCCTTCCATGAAACATTACTTGTTACCACCTTCCTTGATAACTGTGAATACCTGTGATATCCTGCCTGTCCCTCAGGTCCATAAGAACATCGTCTTTGACTCTCTGCAATGCTTCATGGATAAGACTATGCCAAAATCCTAAAAATTGTTTTTCTGTAAGAATGATGAAACATAACCCTTTTCATCCATTACAACATCCATCCAAGTTATTATTACACTTCAGCTACTGTCACATCCTTTCTCCAGACAAGTTCTGTCTTGACCCAGTTTTATCCATGCTGATGCAAGGGCCATTTTCCAAGAAAATTAGTGGTCAGTGTTTAAACACAGTCTAATCTATCCAAAATACGTAATTAGACAGATTATCAGAACTATAATAGGTGCACATTTAGACCTTAATTCAGCAAAGCACATGTAGCCAGAAAGGTATTTAAACATATGCTTAAACAGCCATCAAGATAGCATATAATGAACTACTGAAGCACACACAGGGCCTAACTAGAGAATATTTTCGTGACATTTCTTCAGCTGCTTTTAATGCCCACTTTCATAAATAATGAATCAGACAGCCGTTATCAGTTATTGTGATTTCACGGAAAGAATGCAAGATTTTTAAAAATGTCTTGCATCTTCTTCATGGTTCATTGTGATACGGGAGCACCAAGTACAACTCTAGACACATTAAGTCACGTGTTATGTGCAGTGAGACAGATCAAGCAGCATATTCAGCATAATGAATACATGAGAGGGCGGCAGATAACTTTGACAGGGAAACTGGTTTGCATAAGATTACTAGAGCTGGTTGAACGCTGCAAAACAGTGTTTATGAATACTTATTTAATACTGAATTGCTATCTGGTTCAACCACATTCCTTCTTATTAAGTCCTATTCATGCACATTTGTGCACGGAAGCTTTAATTCTCATATATCGTCGTGAAATAAAGGTTGTCCAGTATATTAAGTCTTCTATTCATAGGTGACCAAAAGCATCTGTGTAAGAAAAATTATTCTCTTTCTCTAAAATACTCAGTTATCTGTACAGTCAGCAACCATAGCATAACAATGATCCAGGAGAAGATGCAGGAAAGAGCTCAGAATCTTTAAAGTTTAAATAGCATTTCTAGAGAAGAACATATGTTATACGTCTAGGTTCCAGATCACAGATGACCTGAATGTCCACCTACGTACAGTCTGATGATACTTCCAGACATGTAGAAGAGCTGTGAAACAGCTTACTATGGAAATAACTTGTGCCTTAAATTTGTCCTCTTTTTGTACAAGCATAAATTGCTACATCAGCTGACACTAGTGAATAAGTATGTTCTCAAAGAAGAGTAAAAAAAGTGCTCAATTAATGATGAAGAGTCACCATGATTATTTAGCCAGCTCCTACATAAAAGATACTAGTCTAACCCCTTTTCGGTATCCATCACTTGGTCTTGTCTATTACAAACCATTATGGAGACACAACTCTAACAATAAAGGAAAAAGCAAGCTCATATATAATATGACGCATGTAGTCCACACTAGGTATCTTTCCTGACTACAGTGGATTTCCATTGCTGTTAAATATCCTTCATGCCCAGTAAGACAGAAGATACTCAGCACTTTTCCAAATTAAAGAACAGAAAAGGGAAAGAAACGGATTACCTGTAAAAGTCCTACTTAATTCGATTTTTTCACATTATCTGTGCTTTGCTTTAGATAAGTAAATGAGTTAAGATTTGAAAAAATCACTTAGAATTAACAGGAATTGCATCTGAGTCTTGAGAGAAGAATAGATGCCGACTGTTTATAATCGATTCATTAACAATGCGTGCAATATTGTGGGCAGATCTTTAATTGCATTAGCTTCTGATGAGAGTCTGTGTCACCATTTCTCACAGTGTTTACATTTTTTCTTCAGATGACAATTTTATGGTGTGCTTAGTTGTGCACTATGTGCTTGTGGAAGGACATTTCAGGCTCAGAAGGACATTGTCTCCTGTCACATCTGTATTCTTCAAATTAGATTATAGAGGACTTCCATTTCCTATTTCTCACTTGCCTTGCCCTGTTGGGGTATTCACACTTCTGAGATGGGCACTCAGGATCCCCATACAATGCATGGAGTGACCTAATTGAAAAAAAGAAAAAAAATAAAAGAATTTCTACAAGCCAGGAAGTCATGGAGTTAGAAATCTAAGCTAAGCCTACATAAAAGGCAGCAATAAGCTGCTTCCTAAATGCTCAAGAAGGTCAGAATGCTAGTAGACTGAGATATAAGTCTTTACACTTAACTGAGACATGTGACTTCCATGGAAACTCTTCCACTTTATAAAAAATATTTAATTATTCACTGAGCCAAGGAGAATGTGGGAATATCTCTGTAGCCAATGAAACAGCATACTTCATTGGAAGACTGTCATTCTGCTCCTGCATCAGTGAATATCTAAGTTCAAGATAGTCCCTGTGCTGTTGCCAATAGCTTTTTTCACAGCTGAACTTATATTACAATTAAATAACTTACTTTTCTTATTTCCTTCCTTAATGAACCATCCCAAGCCTTTTCCTTTTATTCCTGGCAAGTCTAAAACTGATCAGGATTGCTTGCACTACTCGGCAGCTTTCCAGAATAAGAAACGCAGAACAAGATATTTCTAAGACAAAAACAAATTTAGTAGCTATTTGTACAGAATAATTCTCCATATTTTATGAAGATCACAATCCTAGACTAAGCACCTTTTGCAGAACATTTAAAGGTTCATTCTGAGTGACAAATCAGGTATTTATAGTCAAAGTACATCAGTTCTCTAAATTGTGTCAGCTAACACAGGTCACATGAAACTCCCACGGATCTCACATTCTGAAAGAGTAAATACATAGAGAGACAAAAAGTCCGCATTTTAATTCAGAAAGTTAGCAGAGCTAGCAATTAAACATAAACACTTGAACAACTTTTACAGAATTCTTCCTTAATACAAACATTTGTTTTACTTAATAGTTTTGAGCGGGCAGAAATGAGTAAAAGACAGGATTTGTCCACCTTAGCTCACGGGTGTTAGACATGGCTTTTGCCAGGATCTTTAACAGGACAGCTGGTAAACTACAATCAGGTCTAGCACTGAGAAATGTAGGTCTAATCTTTGATGTCAATGTTAAATGTGTAAGGTAACACCAGATAATCAGATGAGTGATCCAGAACTAGTTGGTTCTATGTTCCTCTAGAAGATCTGGATGGCTTGCAAAAAGCAAGGGTTGTTTCTGCAGGCTTGCAACTTGTATGACTAATGTGTCTTCTCATGATGACAGTTTCAGGATGACATTCAGTGTAGAGTACAAATGCACCCATCAATGGTAGTGCCATCCTTTCAACAGTGGATTATACCACTTCCTAGTTGTTTGGAACTGCACAGAGGTGAATTATTCTCATTTTGATTGCCGAGATCGTTTCAGACCTGAAAACTTACCTACCTCTTCCAGAGTACGTACTGTGTTCACGTAATGAAAAGTTTTCTTTCAAAAATATCTATGCAGTACTTACTCTGAACTTCAACTATGACATGCTGTATTTGAAAAGAACAAGGTTTTCTGTTGTGTTAGGAAGAAGGTCATCCTTGTACAAAGTATTAGCACAAAGTGAAGAACTGAATTCCACTCACAGGTAATAGTGATAACATCAGATGGACAGACGTCATTACTACTCCCTGTTAAACTACTGAATCACGTTGATTCTAGTGTTTTCTCAGGGTGCACAGAATTGTACTTTGTGCTTCTGTAGAGTTACAGATTGACTTTGTTTCCTTTGGCTATTTACAACAAAACTTTAGTTTGAAAGATAATATACACTTTACTTGATCACCTGGAATGAGCATGTACATATTTTATGTGGGGAAAAAAGAAAGCACGAATATTATTAATCACTTTTCCAAGTGACATTATTCATCCAATGATAGGACAAGGGGAAATGGATATAAGCTGGAACATAGGAGGTTCCGCTTAAACACGAGGAAGAACTTCTTCCCAGTAAGGGTACCAGAACACTGGAACAGGCTGCCTAGAGAGGTTGTAGAGTCTCCTTCTCTGGAGACGTTCAAAACCTGCCTGGATGCATTCTTGTGTGATCTGATCTAGGTGGTCCTGCTCCGGCAGGGGGATTGGACTAGCTGATCCTTTGAGGTCCCTTCCAATCCCTGACATTATGTGATTCTGTGATTCTGTGATTCTACTTTGCCTGAGTATAGCAGTAAGTGTCAGAATATTCATTGATTGCAGTGAGGTCAGGATTTGCATCCTCTCCTCTCAATTTGTGTGAGATGAGAATTTTTTCTTTCAAAACATTTAGGAATTCATTTTGTCTTGCTTCAGATAGAGAACCAAAACACATCACTAAACTGAGGCAGAGCTACATTTTTCTGGAAAAAACTAAAAGTTGAATGAGCCATATGTGACCAATGCTACAGTCATTTGATGCTAAAATAGTTGATCTCAGTGGTAGTTTTGCCTAGGTAAGGCAAGAAGCAGGCAGGATTGTGTTTTGTATCTGTTAATCTCCTATCATATATTTTAATTTTGAGTTTACATATTTTCATTGTCTCTTTTATTACCTTTTTCTTTCTCAAAACTTTTCATATGTCTATAAATGAAGTACTTTTGTTTGTCATTTCATATACCCATCAACAAATACATGAAAGAAGCAGAAACTATTGTGCATGTTGTGTGGACACGAATCAAAAAGGAAAAATGGATACTGTCTTGGCAATTCAGTGCCTTCAAAATCTACTGTTTGTCCTGTGTGAAGAAACTCATGGTTAGTTGACTTCCTGTGAGAGATTTTGGGGACTGAAGCAGCAATGACGCAGCCTGTTACATTCTGGGTTCCAGACACAAGAGGATTATTGTTGGCTGAGATAAGATTTGAAGATATATTTTTTTTTCCGCAAAGTATTCCGAAGGGGATTGTTGTTGGCTGAGATAAACTTGGGGATGCTCTCTACAAAAGACTTATCCAATAGGACTTGACAAACATCTTAAGGTTTCAAATGCTAATAGTCTAAAATCATTGAAACAAATTATTACTGAAGCATGAAATTTCAATTATTTGGGTCATCAACAAATTTTATGATATCTAAGTCATTCAAGAGTAGTGATTTTACAGGAACAAAAATTTGATGATAGGAGTATAAAATAATATTCCTGATGAGGAAATATAAAATAACCCTGACAGGAAGACCTTTATTTCAATAGCATGTATGACTGATATATCTTAAAAGATGCACAGTTTCTGAAACACAAATTGCTGGTACAATATAAACAAACAAAAAGAATTAACTGCTTCTCTGTTTCTGGGGAATAAATATGATATAAAATAGTATTAAAGTAAGCAGCTTTCAAGATTTTTAATTGCTCTGAGTGTTGTAAGCAATAAATACAAAACCATAAAAAGATCATGTATAATGTCCAGGCCACCTGCAGCAGTCATTCTTACAAAAATCTTTAAGGATAAAATTCAGGCTTTAAGAAAAGGTTAAAAGTTTATATAGTTGGTAATAAAATGTTAGAAGAAAGGGGGGAAAGTGAGAAAGTGAGACATTGATTTTCAAGGGAACATATAGAAGTGTTCAATTGCCATTAAAAATCCAAACTCCAGGTTTATATATGTTTTATACAGATAGATATTAAACTATGAAAACCCTCACAAAAAATGGAACTTAAGCACCCTTGAAATTAAATGGCATTATTGCATGGTGTACATGCATGGGTAATCTACAGCATAAGGCCACTTCAAGCATTTATGAAAAAGAGTGAAGCTGAATTGGAGTTACCACCTCTGAAACATCAAGAAAACCAACTAGGGTGAAATAATTTCTATGATTTCTTTTTTATTCTTATCGGCTCTATTCACAATTAATAATTTGAGGTGATCTAGAAGGTAGTTTCATCTATTTCTACAGCTACAGATAAGATTTACAGAGATTCATAGTTAGGAAAAAGATTCCTATTAGGCAGAAAACAAAGGACTTGAATTTGTTGCTAAACTGCTCATACTTGTAAGCAGGAAACTGCTTGTATTTAAACTTTGAAGTATAAATAAGTACCTGTCATTTCATTTTCAGTAATTCTAAACATTCAGATTTGAAACATGGAACCCATTGATATATGATAGGAAGGAAGAGGACAGGCTGGAAACACAGTCATACACAGTCTGAGAAATGTAGCTGAATGACCATTTTGTGACTATGGGGATGCACTCTGAGGTTAGGGGGTGGGCTTCCTTTTTTTTAAACAAAAAGCTCCATTTGTTAGGTCTGCTTTACCTTTTTAAGAATCAGCAGTTAAGTCCCAGATTTTGCAATTATCTGATCTTCCCTTGTTGAATATCTCCTGATGTTATCAACCACAAAGAATTAGTTATGAATGCAGAAAAAACGTACGTAACTTCATACTCTGTGGAGAGGAAAAATTAATAAGAAACTATCTCAGCAGACAGAGAAAAAGGTTAAAAGCTGTTAAGAGTTCATCCAGGAATCAAGACTCAAGGAAAATTTTTGGCTCTTTGAAAGATGAAGAACAGTTGGGTGGTACGGGTGCACTTGGAAATGAAGATTCCTTGCATCTAAGTGACAGTGGTTTGGTGTCAAAATGGAAATGCATTTTAAGAAGGTCCAGCAGAAGTTGGAAAACAGCATAAAATAATATATTCTAGGGATCTGAAAGAAAAAGAATCAAGCAAACATAAATTTAAAACTGAGAACAAGCTATTTTGAAACACACAGAAGCTAAAGAATTAGTGTAGATCATTGCTTCATACAGAAGGCAGGCCCAAAGTAGACTTTAACTAGTTTCGTTATCACAATTAAGTCCTCAATAATGAAGTTGAAGGCTAGGAAGAAATGAAAATCCACGTGGTCGTATTTGATCTTAGATTGAAAATTACTAAAAAGTTTATATTTGGACCTTTATGTTGCATAGAAATATTAGGCTGTAAAGAAGAATCATGAAGTAAATACTAGCATGCAGGAACACTTTTTTCTTCTAGGAAATTTAGTTAACAAGTCATTCTAACATCATTTTGTGAAACAGATACCATTACCTGCTTTGGTATTTTTACAGTGAGGTTAACATCAATGAATTGGAATTCAACAGGCTGAAGCTCTTCACCATGATTGACAAATCCAGTAAAAAAAATGGGAATACTGTCCTATTGTCTTTCCCAAATTTATTCTTGTTTCAGAGAAATAAGTTGCGTTTAGAATTTTTCAGATATTTTCTAAGATCAGAAAAAAATAACAAACTCATCCTAATTTTCATGTTGCTCAATGTATGTGTAGTTTCTAGGTCTGTTTATCAGGATTTGTGACCTCCATCCTCCATTTGTAGCCATTGTGAATATACAAAAATTCACCTATTGACCCAGTTAGGGCGTTATTATATTAGGGTATGAGGATCATCAATGACATTTTCAAGAGGTCTGAAGAAGAGATGTTCAGCACTAGTGACCTGGAAATGAGGATTTATCCAGTAACACAATTAAGCGCACAATAATGTTTAGATACAGTATATTTCACTGCAGTTAATGTAACTCTGTATATGACATAAATAAAATACAAGCTTAAATTCTTGGCTGGATCACAAAGTTCAATGATCAGTTTCAATATCTTACACTGACCCTGGCCCCACTTTTTTGTTGCTTCCCGGTAATTAAAAATGTTGTGTTGTTATGAAAAACACGTTCTCTATAGGCAAGTCTTTCAAGTTTGCCCTCAGTATAAGAAGCTATATTTGCATATACTCATTGCAATTTGAGGGAGAGAATCACATTCTTATGACCCTGAGAAAGGAAAAAAAAGGATGTAAAAGTTTAGTCAGGATCACCTCCAGTTATAGAGATTACCCCTTTCAACACTTTCAAATGAATTGGAACCATGTTTTACATCATCTTGTCATCCCTCTGGTATTAATACAGGTTTAGCTACCCAGGGTTCCTTTTTATTAATGCTTTCAAATTTCCCTTTGATTTGAGGAGCAACACAAATATTTCCTCATTATTCAGTGTTCTTTCCATTCCTTAGATGTTGGAAAGTTTGTCCTCTCTTAAGTATTTTTGAAGATAGATTCTCTTCAACATCAGAAGTGAAGCAGCCCAGAAGCATAAGCAAGCTTTGACAAACAAAAATATTTTCCTTTTTACTACCTATTTGATAAGCGTTTCCTGCAACTTCTGTGCGTTGCACTTTTTTTGTCCTACTGTGTGAACATTATTCCCTCAGTTAAAAATAACATCATGTTCACTTGGCTCACCACTTCTGTGTCATGTGTGGCTTGTACTACCATTTAAACACAAAAAACGAACAAGCCCTGTTGCCAGCACTGAAATTTGTGCTCACTGCTCTTGAGCAAAGACTGAGAGCACTATCTTGAAACTGAGAACACTTGAGCCTGAGGAGGAAAAAAGCAGAACTCTGAAGCCTTGACTTTACACATACCAGTAGTCTAAAAGACTTGTGAGGTTTTGGTGGTGTTCTCTGTTACACTGCTTCTACTATCAGAAGGCTTAGATCTTCTGACATATCACACACCATAAAGTCAGTGAGGCTCACCCATAATTCCTGCACGAGGCATGAAATATCAGGCCTTGAGTGAAGAATACAAGTTTACATCCTTTTACTGCAACAGTTAGAGAATATGGACCTAACTTCTAGTTTAAACTTACGTTGTTTAGGCTTCGCCCTCTAGAGATGCCATTTCTTGGTATGTTAGAAAGCCGTGAATTATTGCACAATTCTTTCTGATCACTTTGACTTTTATTTCAGGTAAATAGAAAAGTGCTTCTTCACACTTTCCAGAATTCAAAACTTTCTGTAACTGCTCATCATGTGCACACCAAAACTGATGCTACGTTTTAGTCACAGATACAGCAGTTTATGATGGAGTCACAGAAGTGGGACTCCATATAAAAATGCATTTTAGCACATGCCTGAAAGGTTTTTAAAGAAGTATTGAACCACTAAATGAGGGCTGTAATGTCTCAAGATGTGTTCTTCTCTACCATGATAAATTGTACTGTGGTCTGGCAAGATTTCTGAAAACCAAATCTGCAAGTCCTTCAAACCTAAATACAAACTCACATGCATACTTGTAGAATGTTAAATTCGGCTTACAGAAATGACCATGGAATTAAAGAGATGTTTGCAAAGGGAATTCATTGTTTAAGTGAGAATGAATGTTCCCAAATACTTCTCTGACGTATTTGTTCAGCATTAATTATTACTGCTCAATCCTGATTCAGCAGTAGGTTGCATCTTGATGCGATGTTATCTTGTTCAACTCAAATCTTAGTTATGCAGTTTTGATTCTTTGCTTTGTTACAAAGAAGTATTGGATTATGTTGTATAACCTGAAGAAAGAAATGCTTTGCTTTATTTTAAATATTGGAGAAGAAAGTAACTCCTCAGTTACACTGCTGCAGATGTCCCAGGTGGATTTGTGTTGTTTTGTTTTGCTCCCCACTTCTGCCTTTTAGTCCAAGCTTCATTTGGGAAAAGCGTCCCTTTTATATGTGTCTGTGATAGTTTGATGTGGGGGGGTGTTGTGGGGGAGGGGATTTGCTCCCTGTGCCACCAGATCTGAGTCCCATCCCCCCCGGGGGAGGTTGAGCCAAATCGGCGCCTCTGCGAATTGCCCTATTTAAGTTGGGACAAAGGGGCGGGAAAGGGGCTCTTTGCTCAGGAGCGAGGAGAGAGCAGGAGGGCGCTGCCCTCGCTCCCGGCTCCCGGCCGAGCGGCCGCTCGGGCCCGGGCCGGCGCCATGTGCTCAAGATGGCGCCGGGGGAGCCGCCTGGGGGAATCGGTAAGCGCCCCACTCCCGGGATGCCCGCCGGGCCGAGCTCCCCCAGAGAGGATTAATATCTAAGAGAAGACAACCACAACGACCGGGTCAGCAAAGATGGAGCAGGAGGAGGTGTACTGGAGCTGAGGCTTCCCTTGCAAATCGGTGTGAGATGGCAGGCGGCCCCCCTGCAGCCAGGGTGTACTCGGCGGAGCAGCGACCCACTCGTGGCCCATGGAGAAACCCACGTCGGGAAGGAGATGCCTGAGCCCAGGAGAGGTCGTGGAGCAGGGGATGCGCGACCAGGTACTGTTGATAATGGGGCATGGAATGCACGACGAGGTCGTGGAGGCATCTGGAGACCGTGGGACGACCCACGCCGACGCGAGTGGCAGCAGCTCCCTAAGAGGCCGAGACTGGTAAAGCCCGAACTGGTGCGATCCATGGGGAGGATTGCAATCCTGCGGGCAGGACTTACTTTGGAAAAGTTTGGGGACTTTTTCTTTGTGAGTAGGGGATCCACCGAAGCAAGGGAAAAATGGTGTAAAGACTCCTCCTCCTTTAAGAAAGGAGCGGCAGTGAACAACATGGATGAACTGACCTGTACTCCCCCATTCCCTGTCTCCCTGCGCCGCTGGGGGGAAGGCAGAGCCAGGAACGAAAGGAAAATAGGGGGTGGGGAGGTGTTGTTTTAAGATCTGGCCTTGTTTTCTCTTTTCTCCTCTCAAGTAACCGGTTTCGTCCCCTTTTGTCTTTTGTTAAGTAACTGTTAATAAATTGTTTTGTTTTATTAAGAAAGCCTGAGTCATGTTTTGCCCGAGACCATGGTTGGTGGGTGCTCCCGCTCGGTTCTTGTCTCGACCCTCAGTCCAAAAAAAAAACCACGACAGTGTCATTTCAGAGGAATGAGCCATGAAAACAATCTACACCAGACTCAAAGTATCCTGTTATTTTAATATACAGCTTAGCATTTTAAGCATCAGTCAGTTTCTGTATATATTCATAAGGAAACAAAGATAGCTCAAAATGCTAACAAGACTAAGGGCAAAATTTAATTTTCCAACAAGCTGAAAATTTTGAGGAAGTTGTGAAATTTCTTTTTGTGGTGAAGACAGAGTAGGAGGAGACCTGGGAGGGGTGAGCAAAGTGTGAAGGAACAAGGGGAGGCCATGGGAAAAGTATATGAGAAGGGCTTTTTACTCTTTTCATATATTTCTTTTCTCCCCTTCCTTGGTTTCTTTCTTACTCTTTCACCTTCCTCTTGGCCAAGCAGCCCACCTCCTCTTTCTCTAGCAGCCCCTTCTCTCCTTTTACAACTCTATGTAGCACTGATGGAGGGCAGGAAGGAAAAGACTGTGAGGGGAAGAGACAGGACAGGGCCATAGAAGCAAGAGGCAATGCCTGGCTTTCAGCTCCAGGACACTCTGGAGCACAGCTCCCTTCCTCTTCTGGGGCAGGAAGAAGTGGGGACAGGAACTACAGCTACATCAGTGACGGCTCTACCTTTCCTCCCTACTTCTGCTTCCTCTCCTGAGGGAAGAGTGGCACAGACACAAGTTTGGAGGCAGTCAGGGGACTTAGCATCCACACTGCTATTCTGCTTCCTTACCCTACCTCGTAGTTAAACCACACCAGTAAGAAGTGACATTTCTTCCACGTTTATGGTCTGCAAGGGATGAAGGAACTTCTGTATCAATTTCAAATAATAGGGGATTATTCTTTGCATTGGAATGGTACTTTCGGCTTTCCAGTGCATATACTATATTGATTTTTATTTATCCCTAAGTAAAATCTGCGGTTGTCACTGTTGAGGAAGAACACCAGCCTAGGTAGACCTTTAGCCTCATTTAATAGAGCATTTGTCATGTTCTTATTTTCTTCTCACTAGAAATTTAAAAAATGACAAAGTTCCTGGTTAACGTGGTAATCAGGGAGAAATACATACCCTTGAAACACTTGTATTACTTAGGTAAGTGTCATGCTCAAAGATAGGGAGCAAACTGCAATAAAAAAGAGTAAACTGAGGATCAGGATAAATGATTTATAGAAATGCCAATTTATTCCCACGACCAGATTATAACCGTACGATCTATGTTCCCGCGATTGTTTGTAGTCATCTCTGATCTGTGACGCAGGAATATAATGACGGAGAAAACAGACTACTAAAGTAAGAAGGAAGTCAACAGCAAATCCTAAACCAGAATTAGCACACTTAAAGATGTCAGTCCCTAAAAGAGCATTTCCTAACCAGCAGTGTCATGACATGTAGGTTTTATCTGAATCTTCTCCATTTTTCATTATTATTCTCAGGTGTGAACTTGAGAACTGGATAAAGTATTCCAACAGCAATCATGCCAGCAACACACACAAATATAAACTTCTGGTATATCTAAACATACGGATACTGCATTAACCTTTCTGAGTACCATTTTGGGGGAAGACCTGGGACTCTCAGTTTAGTGTCTTGCCTGGAAAGCACTGCTCACATTCCTGTTCTTTATGAATTCCTTCCTATTTGGTAGTAAAATATTTCATTTAGTTACGCAAGCTAATCAAGGATCCACATGGTTTCATATCAAGGATTTGTCTTACTATTTTTCCACAAACTTCGGTATGACTTTCAAACTTCATCAGCTATGATTTAGCGTCCCTCTTCCAAACCAGGGGTATTAAATAGCACATAGGCCAAGGAGTAATTACTTTGTGTCCTCTCTAGAATTACAGCAATTCAGTCTGT
Source organism: Tauraco erythrolophus (assembly GCF_009769465.1). Classification (NCBI taxonomy): domain Eukaryota; kingdom Metazoa; phylum Chordata; class Aves; order Musophagiformes; family Musophagidae; genus Tauraco; species Tauraco erythrolophus. Next base: position 2,391,915 of record NC_141470.1, read on the forward strand.
GGTATTTTTTCAGACTTATTACCTTGCTGTTTAATGTGTGCTACATTGATTTTGTGTTATTCTTCTCTCTAAATCAAAACATTGTGAGGCAAAAGATAATACCTTACAGAAATGTAACACTGATCCTGCAATCTTCTTCATGCAAACCAACAGTCTTCCAAAACAGGATATCTAGCTTTAAACTTCACAAATTTTTCAACCACATTTTTTTTCTTTTAATCCTTATGGACTCTATATACTACCCTCTAACTTTTCACTTACTATGTCCAGAAGCAAGTATCTAGTTTCTGCTAGGGTTGGTTCTGACACACCTTCTTCCTAAATAAAAAATAGGTATAGTTATTGAATACTTCAGCTTTCTGTGTGTTATTACAGACATTTTTCTATTTCCATTCAGTGCTATATTACAGTAGTATTATACTCTACTAGTACTACTGTGAAAATTCTTTACTCTTAACTAGTTTCTCAAAGATCTCTCAGTTGTTTTTTTTTCCTTCCTTTATCCATTTTCTATGACCTAGCTCTTTTCTATTATATTAAACACTATAATTTTCCTTTTATCTCTTGGTTTATTAATTTTCTTCCATTTCTACTCTACACCAATATATAGTTTAAAAAATGTGAGTGTTTTCAACTTTTTCCTTTTATATATCAAAATGGTCTTAATGTGATTCCCAAAAGTAATTTACAGTTTCCTCTTCAGTACTTTTTCTCTGTATATTTGGCTCATAGTTCTTTTCATAATGAAATCATACCTAATATAAAATTATCCTATGCCTTGGGCAGCCTCTTTGCCTGATGAAGATGTAATATACTATTTCCAGAAATTCCAGTGATATTTAACTATTGGTAAACTTTCTAGCAAGCCTCTCAGGTTGAAGTCCCTATGATAACATAGGTTTTTTTTTTTTTTCTAAACATAACAAGTATGTCCTTAGGGAGACAATTATCTTCTTTCAGCCTCTCTCAGAAAGAGGACTTCTTCATAAAATGTCATCTGACTTTCTTTTCATCCATTTACATAGGCCGTTACCACTCATGCTAGCATTCTAGTCATATGAAACACAGCATCATGCTTCACTAATGTCAGATTTGTCAAATATGTACTCATAAATGAGCAACTTCTCAGGCTTTGGATTACAGTCACCCCAAGAATTCCACTGATGAATTATGGTTCCAGTTCATATAATCCCTGTATCAAAATTTTGAACTAAATCTTTCATCTTTCACATTTTGTTTCAATGTCTTCTATCTTAATAAAGCACTTCAATATGAAACCATAGCTGGTTAAAAAGAAGGCCCTGGACAGTAATATTGTGCCACTCTTTTTTGATATGGTTTAAACGACGTTTTGCAGTCTTGCTATGTGATAATGGACCTCTGACTGGGTTTGCCCAGTACTCTGAGCCCAGGACTCCCCCTTTCTCTCTGTTGCCCTGAAGCTATATATCATTTCAAGACTGCCAGGTTTTTTTTTGTTTTTCTTTTTTGCTATGCTGCCTGCATAACTCAATACTAAAAAAAGCCCTGCTTCCAACGTTTCCGATCACACCAGCATCAGAAACTGTGCTAAGGGGATGTAAGTAGACTCTTAAAACCATATTTGCTTCAGTATATTTGTCCAAAAGTACCTTTCCTCGCTTTCATATTTGTTTTGAAGTCTAAAGTTTACTCTTTTCACACTGTACCTTATACATTCATTTTCACAGGCCAAATCAGTCTATTAGCAGCCTATTTTACCTTTCTGGATTGATCCAACCAAATAGACATTTGCTTAGCAGTTGCACTCTATCCTGTAAAGTTTGTGAAATCAGAATGACAGTTTTCAACCAGAACAGAAGAGAATTCAATGAGTCAATTAAATCATCCTGAGCACAGATATTCATTTGATAAACTGTTGACTATGAAAATAAGTGAGCACAATGATCATTTTTTACGTACCTTGCCAGTCTATCTTACAAACTTAATAATAAAGCCTTAAATAATGACACAGTATGTTCTTTTCTTTTTAGCTATCCATTTATATATGGTAAAATAATTATCAATGTGCTTACATGACAAGTGAGCCAAACAGAAATTTGCCAACCCTACTACGTTTATAACTAGTCATTTTCTGTAAGATGATGGTGGAACATCTACTGATTGCCTACTTGCTCAGCACTGGATTCTATCACCTCTTTTAGCTAAGTAATATTACAAGGGATCTGTTCATGTTCAAAGCATGGAGAATACTCCTGATGCAATATCACCTTTTAAAATTCTGGCTTCAAATGTCTTTGATGATAATATAGTTCTAACGTTCTGTCCTCTGTAGCAGCAGCGAGCTGTAAAAGGGATGACTTGACATCATGACTTGGTGGGAAAAGTGGGGTCTAGATTTCTAAGTCACCAACTTTTACTTTTCTTTTATCAGAATTTCCCAATCAATGTCTACCCTAAATAAAAACGCTGCCTCTTAAGCATTCTTTACCAAATTATGGAAACAGTTTGTGGAGGAAAAAATAGCCTCCAAAGCTGTAAAGAAAGAAAATGTAATGAATAGATATATAAACAACATTGTGGTGGTCTGTTCCCACCTCCCCACACCCCCATCCCCCTGTCTGGTTGTATCATGACTACCAGTAGGGGTTGTGATGGCTGCATCAGGCTTGTGCTGGACTTTGGGGATGGATGGCAACATGATAGCCAAGGGCTGTCTGGCACAGTGATCCAGATGTCTTGCTGGTACACAAATATGACTAAGTCAATCATCTCACTCTATGAATAGGGGACAGCCCATTGAGCTCTCCTGTACAGCAAGAGGCTGCATGCCAGGATCTCCCCTTGATTAGGGATGCCTCTTAAGGTTACTCCTCGAGTTTGAGAGAATCCTTACCGAGTCAGATAGGAAGTGAATTGGAAATAAACACATTGGAACTTTGGAATCTTAGCTAAGTGATATAAAGAAATGACTACACATATGCGGAAAAAATAACAGAAACTGTGGGGGAATGGGAGAATATCGTCCCCCAAAGTTCAGCTTACTTCTTAACATGACCTGTATATTAGAGCAGCCTTGAGATAAGACACAGTTGTTGCTTCCAGGAACAGAACGCACGCACTTGGAAATGGACAAGGCCTGCATCTAGTCTGATGGAATGCACAATATCTGTGGCGTGGGGAACAGAGTGGTATGGAGGTACCATGGCTCATCCCTGTTATCATGGAGAAAGAACATCTGGTGAAGATAACCACATATTTACTATCAAGGAAGATGAATTGCAACTACTGCCTCAGCAATGATGGTGAAATCGTGTTCTGAATCATGTTCTGAACTTTGCTCATTATAACGTCAATATAATACCAAAATACACGTCCACCTCAAAAGCTACCCACCTCGGGCTGCGCAAAAGTATGTATGACTAAAGTCACTCAAGCTCCACCTAAAATTAAAGAAATAGTATAAAATGGCAAAAGAGAAGGGGGATGTTAGGGAGAAGCCCTCCATCGAAACGTCTGGGATCAGTCGACGGGCTGGACCTCTCTTCTTCCCCCGTAGAGACGCCTATTGGGTAAGAACTCCGTGTTATGCGCATTTACTTACTAACACCTTGCTAGCTATTTACTATTATCACTGATCAGTTCTAGTTTTATATTATTCTAAATCAAATCTGTTTTTACAGTCAGTCCCTATCACCAGCTATCCTCGAATCTGTATCCTGTCACGAGCATATGTAATAAATATATATATAAAATATATATAAAATATAAGTTTCCGGAAACTCCATAATTGATATAGAGAATATAAGGGATTTGGTCCATTGCTCTGCCCGTGAGGTCTCTGAACAGGTTAGGCGAACACCCTTCAACTTAGCAGGCTGCCCAGGGTGGGGCAGGCGGGTTGGGTACAAGGGTCTCATCTTTTTTGGGAACCTGGTAGACTGGTCAAATTGCTCCCTAACCTCTGTTGACCTGACCTTGTGTCATAACGTGACAACATACATAATCCTTTAGACATAAACCATTGACCAAGTCTGAGACTAGGATTGAATCCAGTCACACCTGGACTCCTTTCTGAGCAGTTTAGAAGGCACGGGAGTCCTTTCTGAACATCATGACTCAAAGGGACAGTCTCCCTGAGAGTTTTGTGTGACCCTGTCCTCCATGCAGCAAATAATCCAGTGTAACTTGGCATCAAATCTTGTTGAACTACTGTCGCATTTACCACTGAACTTTGTTAACTCTCTGTTTCATACCAATAAAGTATATTGTTGCTTCTCTCTTACGAGTGAAGTGCATCACTCTGTATGCCACAAACATGGACGTTAGAGCCTGGCATTGCAGTATCATGGATCAGAATAGAAAATAGTTTCCAGGAGCACAGAACACTTCTGCACTTCGTTGCCAGAGAATATACGTATGTCTCATGATACCTGCAAAAAGAAACATGGATTTGCAATAACCCATAATAAATGAATCATAAAACACACAAACAGAAATCACTGCCCTTTTTACTGCCAAACATAGCAACAATGGTCAAACTTTAACACGCCAGGCCTTTATCCAGTGAGATCCTTTCCAATTTTGATTAGTTTAAACATACCCATTGTTTAACTGGTGTCATCTCTGACTACATATTTTTATGTTGGAAGAGATGATTGCATGAGCTTAATTGGATTTCTGTGGTTAAAAAGAAATTTCGCATCATGGTGAAAAAAAGTTTACTTTTTCATATCAGGTCTGTCAAGTGCTCTCATTTGGAGAGCATAAAAGGTGAAATAGAACAAGCTCTTCCCATCAGTAAATGACAGTCAGGTTATGTGACAGGTTGTCAGAGATGACATGATCTCTAATTCTTCATAATATAAAAACAGAGAATTGTCCATCTTCATGAAATTAGTAGGAAATTTATGCTGACCCATTCCTAATGGAATTTGAATTCTACTGCAAAGTATAGGGGAATTTTAAAGTACCCCTGGAGAAGAAATCAGAGAAGCTTACAGTAAGTACCCGTCGTCAGTAAAGAACCGCACTATCTTCAGTTGTTCTCTTGAAGAAAAATACAAACGAACAACCACCAAATTCCCAATCCTTCTAGACGGCTGAATTGTAATAACTGAAATTCACATCCAGTCAATGCAAATGTTATTAGGCCTTGTCTGTTCCAGTTGACTGGACTGTTGAGTTAACACACTAAAAAGCATTATACTTTGGTTTGCTCTCAAGGACCATGGATTACCAAGCCTCAGAGCCATTAAAATATTTCCTAAGGAGAAAAAATACAATTGGCATTAACATTAATCTTGGAAAAAAACCATCAAATTAATTTGGCCAGAGGCACTGCCTGAATGTATTTAAAAAAATTATTAGGACTAGTTCTTGGCCTATTTAAAAATCAGCCAGATAGGAAAGAAGGCAAGAAAAGAAAATGTATGTGTGAATGATGGAATGCAGAGGAAGACACACTGTACCTGGTAGAGTGAATCTACTATAGAACAGTAATCCTATCCATATGGGGGCCAAATATAAAGGGAAGGGAAAGAACAGCAATTTAAACTCGACTGCAGAGGGCGACAAAAGTTGAAGATGTTTTGTAAGACTGAAGGAGAAAGCAATTCTACTGTGTATGGAGGAAGGAAATACAGGAGAGGTTTGTGTCAGACTGTCCATGATCCTATCTTACAGGCTTATCTTTATACAAGAGCCAAGCAACGTGCAAATACAGGTTTGAAAAATGATTTCAGGTTTCAAATCTATTATTTGTCTATCTGTTTGTTTGATCCTATGAAGCTCCTTATTGGCCTTGTTGATGAATTTACCATAGTTCCTTACTTAAGAGCATCACTATTAGTAGTATGTTTAGTATCAGAAAAATAGAGACTATTTATGTCAACCCTTACAGGATCTTGACGGTACAGCCATCATAACGACATAGAAACAATTGCTATTTACAATTAAAATGAGAGACATGGACAATCACTAAAAATAATATTTTTTAAATTATGCCTTTCTCTTCCACTAATTTAATAGCCAAGATCATACTGAGGATAATCCAAGGTTTGAACAATTTTCTCTTGAATAAAAAGATAAGAATGAAATATTGCATATGGTCAGATAGTAAAAATGTCTGTGGAAACAAATTATCCACCAATAATCCAATTACTTGTTGCTTGCAGAACTTCAATCTGTTAATTATCTCCATTCATTCTGAGTCACTTCTCTGTTACTGAGATTCATTAAAGGCCCATTCAGATCTCTGAAACTATTTAACATCTTTTGTGTCCAAAAAAGTACAGTGTCATCAAGCTTTCAGACTCGAAAGGTAAGGTTACATCTTGGATATATTTATGTATTTCACATTGTAGTTAAATAAGTTGGAACACAATAACTGATCCACCCTGTTTTTAATGTTTTATCATTATTTAAAAGATAAGATGTATTTTGTGCTTTCTAATATCAGCTAGAGATTAGCAGCTGTTTGATTTGTCTACCTCAATACCTGAAAAAAATCTAATGTAGTGTCCACGTACAATCAGAGCTTTGTGCTTTCATTACATCGGTCTCTCATCGTGGTTCAGTACATATTGAGAAAAGTTCAGTTTTCACATTTTTTGAGAATTTATATTCAGGTAACTATATAAAGATTTAGATTTGAGTGGAGGCATTCTAACAGACACTCAGTATGAAAACTGGACTCGTAAGACTACAATCATTATTAGGACTTAAACACTTAAACACTATGAAAAATTTAGCCATTCTGATGTCCAGAGGAACAGAAAGATCTTTATTACAACACAAAATTAGGATAAACAATTAAGCATAAAAGAAATAAAAAAAAAATCATTCCCTCAAAATAGAAAACTGAGCAGCTTTGTAGGAAATATTAATGTTTGGGAGATGCACAGGTTTGTCCTGTCAAAGGTACTGAGAATCTCAACTGAGACTAGAAGAAGATGCTACCTCTACTTGAGATTCACAAGAACTGAAACAAAATTAGTCATTCTGACTTTGACTAGAGAGGCAGAAACAAATGTCTTTCCTTTATTTAATATTTAACACAGTCATCAGGGATGAGGAAAATCAAGGTATTTATACAGCAATATAAATGTAACATATATGTGTATTATTATCAAAGCATGTATTAATCCTTTTTCTGTGTTTCTGAAGCATATGCAAACAATGTATCCTTCAATGTGGCTCTAGCTGCAAAATATGCTGAATTATGTGTGGAAACTTGTCACCAGTGAATGCATATTAACTCAGAATGGTTCATCTTAAACAGGCAAGCACTGAAAAGAACCCCTCATTACCCAGTTGTTGGCATGATTTCTGAGAAGTGTGATGTTATAATCAAATTTCTCTCAGTACAGAAACATAGATCTGAAATTCATTTGTTCATAACCCACATGACTATTCTAACCACTTGGATGGATATTGAATAAAAATACTCTTTCATCTGCATCTGCGTGTTCTGAGGACACTCTTCTTTTGAGAGAGTAGGCTCAGTAAAATTGTAATGTCTTAGCTCCTCACTGAAGCCAAAAAAAAATCTTCTGCCACATAGACATGGAGAAACTTTATTCACAAAGTACTCTGCAATCAAGAAAACATCTCTGTACATTTTAGTAGTTAACATCTTCATATACTCTATATCATTTATACACCTAGAATTGTGTAGGCAATGTAACCTACCCTGCAGTTAGACACTAAGAACAATAGTAATACTGATATTTTTTAATAAAGTAGCTTAGAAAACATTGGTTAAGCAAACAGATTTCTTCAGTACTGAATAATTCTGTTACATCCAAGTGTTTAAAAGCCCTGAGCCTGATATTCCAGCGATGCCTGGATTTTTTTAGCTAACTGGGTTCACCTGCTCCAGGCTGTATTTGAAATAAAGCAAGCTGAAAGGCCATACTCTGTATCTTACTAAAACATATCACAGTGTGTTACAAGGTAAATGAAGCCAAAGCCACTAAGACAAGTTTTGCTTTTAGAACACTGCAGAAATGTGGGATTTCACTTTTTTTGCCAGTTTTCTTTATCTTAACTGACACTAAGTGGCTCCACAATGCCCTCTGTAATTTGGTGTGAATTTTCACATAAGGCCCTGCTTACAATCCTTGTTTAATAGATTTCTATATTGTTTTAATAGGTTAATAAATGTGGAAACTCACTGAACTTTTTACTGCTTTCAGGAGCTCAGAAGAGAAACATTTCAGTGTGAAAATTGACTTTAGTAACAAAAAGACATTTATAAGAAGATTTCTAGTTAAGCATTCAGCACTACATTTCTGGCTTTTCCAAGATCACTGTTGAACGTTTTAGAATTGGTACCTTAGATTCATCAAATATTCATTCTACTAGAGGAATATTATTTCCCTTTTATTTTCATATGAATTTAACTATTGAGAAAGTGTTTGACTGTTTGGAGATTACAGCCTCTTTTCCAAGAGACAAGAAGAGCAATATGAGTAACAGCAGTTGAAACATCCCATTCTTAGTACTTAATCCTCCTCAGTATTAACTGTAGCCTATTCAAGACAACATTTGTGACTTCCCCTCACTTCCAGAAGAATGATCAGATTTGCACAGACATTGTGGAAACAGAATTTGGCCGCCAAATCTTTATGACCAATGATTTTGAAAGACAAAACATTCAGTATGACTAGCAGACCACAAATTGCATCTGTAGCCTTAAGACTCAAGTAAAAAACAACTAAATTACTAAAGAACCAAACTAAAAGAACAACAGACCCCTTCTTCTCTAAACATTCTTCTACTTAAAAAGTGAAGAAGACATTTGATCTGCAACCGTCGGAAAGTATTGAAAAACCCCATATGCTTCAAGTAGCTCTTTTTACATCTTAATATCCCTTAGTGTGAAAAGCTACTGATTGCCTCTGACACTCATTTCCACTAGAACCTGAGAAAACATCCAACCAAATACAGAGCAGTCTTTCCTGCAAAGATGTTACATAAAATGCTGGAGAGTTATAAAAAGAATTTAACCACCTCGGAGATACATCGACACTGCATTGACAGCCACAAAGATGCCTTTCCAGGACTCTCGTTACAGTAAGTTAGGAGGCACAGCTTACATTTTTCACTCACACTATGGTTCGACAGATATGAATGGATGCTATTCCAGTGTTTATGAAAAACTTGTAACATGCCAAGGGTCTCTTACAGCTTTGGTTGCATAACAGGCAGATACGAGCTGTTAGTGTGAGTTATATCATAGAATCATAGAATGGCATAGGCTGGAAGGGACCTCAGAGATCATCTAATCCCATCTCCCTGTCATGGGCAGGGACGCCTCTCAACTAGACCAGGCTACTCAAGGCTCCGTCCAACCTGGCCTTGAACACCTCCAGGGAGGGGACACACACAACTTCTCTGGGTAATTTATTCCAAAGTCTTACCACCCTCGTACTGAAGAATTTCTTCCTAAAATCTAATCTAAATCTGTTCTCCTTTAACTTAAACCCATTTCCCCTTGTCCTATCAGTGGACACTCTTGTAAAAAATCCCTCCCCAGCCTTCCTGTAAGTTCCCTTCATGTATTGGAAGGCAGCTATTAGGTCCCCCTGAAGTCTTCTCTTTTCAAGGCTGAACAATCCCAGCTCCCGCAACCTGTCCTCATAGCAGAGATGCTCCAGCCCCTGGATCTTCTTTGTGGCCCTCCTCTGAACACGCTCCAACAAATCTATGTCTCTTATGGTGGGGACACCAGAACTGGACGCAGTATTCGAGGTGGGGTCTCACAAGAGCAGAGTAGAGGGGGAGAATCACCTCTCTTGATCTGCTGACCATGCTTCTCTTGATACATCCCAGGATGCGGCTGGCCTTCTGGGCCGCATGAGCGCACTGCCGGCTCATGTTGAGTTTCTCATCTGGAAACACCCCCAAATCCTTCTCTTCAGGGCTACTCTCAACTCACTCTATGCCCAGTTTGTATTTGTGCCTAGGATTGTCCCGATCCAGGTGAAGGACCTTGCATTTGACTTGTTGAAGCTCATGCAGTTGGCACTGGCCCATTTCTCAAGCCTATCAAGGTCCCTCTGGATGGCATCTCTTCGCTCAAGAGTCCACGGCCACACAACTTGGTGTCATCGGCAAACTTACTGAGTGTGCACTCAATGCTGTCATCCATGTCGATGACAAAGATGTTGAACAGCACTGGACACAGAACAGACCCCTGAGGGACACCACTTGACACTGGTCTCCATGTAGACATCGCACCATTGACCACAACTCTTTGAGTGCGACCATCCAGTCAGTTCTTTATCCACCGAGTGGTCCATCTGTCAAATCCGTGTCTCCCCATTTTAGAGACAAGGATATCATGTGGGACAGTGTCAAACGCCTTGCGCAAGTCCAGGAAAATGACATCCGTTGCTTGACCCACGTCAACCATCACTGTAGCTTTGTCATAGAAGGCCACTAAATTTCTCAGGCACAGCTTGCCCCTAGTGAAGCCATGTTGACTGTCACCAACCACTTGGTTATTTTTCATGTGCCTTTTTATTTTTTATGTGTATATGGAATAACCTCATGGAGTTAGATGGCTTACTTTAAAAATTAAATTCTGTATGTGTAAGAAATGCTTCTTATATTGAGGAACTGCTAATACTAAGATGGGAAAATGTTTAGTGGGGCAAATCCATTATATTGATATGAGAACAACCTTCTAAACTTAGCTCCTTGAAAAGGATGCAATTTCCAATAGCTGATCAAATCAAATCTATTTCAAGATACATTAGTCAGCCTTCTTCAAAGCCTATAATTAGTGAGCCATTAGTTGGGTCATCATTTTCATATGCAAAATCTGATGCTAAATAGTTGGTATTCTCAATCTACTTTTTTCTAAGTCATGCTAGGGAACACAAAATGAAATAAAGCAGTGTATGCGAAATAAAAGGCTCACTAAAGTTTAAGCTCATTATTTCGGTGCCAAGAGACAACAACACAGGGGGTGTCATTTCCAAGTGGATGTGTATATGTCTGTTTAGGAATAAGGACATGAATTCACAGGGTGGCAGTGTCAGCCAATAAACCATAGAGAGAAAACCTATTTATCCTCTTCCAGTTCCACCACAGTCCCAAATTCTGTGAACGATCCACTTCAATGTGCACAGCTCATAGCTGTGGAACTGCAATCTGATATCAAAGTCACTGCAGGTTAAAGGGTGGTAATTAGCTCTCAGGTGAGCATAAAAAAAGAGGGCAATGTGTAAGGGGCAGTGTGTAATGGCAATGTGTGACGGGAAGTGTGTAAGGAGAGTTCTTGTCGATAAAGGGCCAATGTGAATTTGTTTAAGCTCTGTAACCTTAAAGAATGTCAGTCTGAACTTTCTTCATTTGTGCTGTTGTCTTTGATAAATTCAGTGAGGAAGCCTGACAGCTCATACTAAGTTACTGGATTGAAGCTGTCCACAAAAGACAGCGCAAATGATAAAAGCAAGCTAAGTAAAAATACAAGTAAAGAATGATGAGTTCCTCAACTTTATGTTAAAAATATCTCTGGGAATCAATCAAAAGTTGAATGTTCAGTGTTAAATCCCTGCTAGATCATATTATCCTTGTCCATTTATTAATAAGAGCACAACATCAAAGCATGCACATATCTACTAGTAAATATTACAAAAGATAAAAGGACTCTGCTATTATCATTATAACTTGTAAACTTATGGGGAAATATCATATTGGTTGGGCTTTTCATAAACTCCTAGGCCCATATCAGAGAAAATCATTCATACATGCATTCTTAACCTAGGGTAGATCAGCAACCTCTTTAGTTCTGCCTGTGCTTAGTTTCAAAGCTCCATGGTCCTTCGACTTCCACTTCTGAGCATGCAGAGAAATGCTCCATGCTAAGGAGCTCATCCCTAAATCTAGAAAAGTCACACCTGCTTAACTGTTAGCAAATGTTCTTCCCTGATCACGCTCTAGAAACAGGTCAAACTCCCTCAGAGAATATGTTAAGGTCTGTTCGCAGACAGCACTTTGCACACAGAAACACCATTTTGGGAACAATAAGGAAATTTAAGAATGTAGACAAGATGAGCCATGCCACTCGACTCAGGGCCAGCAAACACTTTCTGGACTAAGTTCAAGAAGAGTCTTCAAATCTAGAGCCTAATGATTAAGATTTTCTTCTAGAAGAGAGATTTTAGCCCTATTAGGTTAAGAGAATAACTGATTTTATGTTTGAGACACCTCTTTTTGTTTGACAGTTGTTGAAATGACTATTGTGATAAGAAAGGTAAGATAACATCACTACCACCTACAATTGGAGAGATTAATTTCTTTCTGGCTATAAACGGTTCCTGACTGCACACCAGAAGTAGAGTAGCATTTCCCTGCAGTTGCAAATTCCTCAGTTCTGAGGCACAAGGAAAAGGGGAGGTAGGATCCTAGACACATCCACCTTTGAATAGGTTGAAAGAGTTATGAGGCATCTTGCTCAAAGTTGAGTTTTAGTATCAGTATCTACAGAGGCACTTAATTCTCTCCATGTACTGTACTGAGAGTGGAGGCATATTTCTACCCTTGGAGTCCAAAAAATCCCTAGGAGACAGTAGGCCTGAGTGCCACTTTACTTAGAGTCTAGTCAAAAGAATTGCAAGTGCATTGAACCTTTACTAAACACTGGGTTAACTTTGAAATTGGTTGTGTAGGAATTGACTCATTCAAATTCACTTATTTTGCAGCCAATATAATTCTTTTGTAAAGAAAAAGTCATAAATCTATAGATGTAACAAGGGAAAATGAACAACATATTTTGAGGTTTTAATTGATGTTAGTATAATCTTTGAGAGTTGCAGATATGTATTCATTTTAAATTTCTAAAAGGCACACACTGGACACAGTGACATAATTTTCTTAACTGAAAAACAAACTTAACACAAAGACTGCCCCAAGCCTTGTCCACTCCCTATGTTGCCTCTAGTACAGGGAGAAGATGGAAATGATGTATAAGATTTACACCATGTATTGGATGTGAGCATTAACACACACAGGCTTCCCTGGAACAACTAGAAAAGCTAATTCCAGTGTTAGTAACTCCAAAGCAGGATACTTATCAATTTCCACATACTTTCTCAAGATTAACTTATAGATTTATTCTGTTGCTATATAGGAAAGAAGCAAATAAGTTATGCTTCAGTGAAATTGGGCTGGCATAAGCTAAATATGAGCAAGAGCCAGAACATACCTTGTTTTCTACTTGCAATTCAAGACTACAGGCCCTCAAACTTTGCAATCCAAGGAATATCTTTCTGCATTATCTGTATTTCTGCATTAGCTGTCTCTAGAGATGCTTATAAACGTGATATATGAGCTCATAAGGTGGCTGTCTCAGATCCTGTGCAGTTTAGGATCAGTGAAAACGTTATATAAAGCAGACATAGCAAGAATTTGGCAGTCACCTGTATGTGAATAAATTTTAAAATGAGGGTCAGAGGTGCAAAGTAGAACAACGTTATTAGATCGTATTTTCTAACTTAGTGAATTCTCTGTCCCTATAACCTTCAGCCCTCAGATGCTGAAC